>NW_028324309.1:9077500-9377500 GCF_058129835.1 Hydra viridissima
AACAATTGTTTTGGATGTGATTCCCCAAGTGGAGCTCCATCTTCTTTATGGTCTTATAAACCACTTATTCAAAACCCCAATAAAATTGTGGTAAAAGCAGAAGAATGGATCGAAAAACATGTAATGTGTTTCATTACATTCAAGATTTAGTTGCTTCTAGAAAAGAGCTATTGGGTCGAAATAGTGAGCAAGCCACAGACTTCAGCTTGCACTGGGATAAATTTAAAAGGCCTACCATTCACCGAGAATATGGAAAGAAATTGGAATCATTGTTTTTTGCTGATTTCAACAGCAAGCATTTCTAGAATACTGAAGAAAAATCTGTTTTGACTTTTTTTTTAGAAAACTACAAAATCAGATTTATGTTATCTTTCTTTCAATGAGAATTTTTTTTTTCAATTTGTGATGTTTCTATTTATTTTTTGTTTGTCCTTTTATGCCTTTTTTAGGAAATGATACTTAATTATTTTGTGCTGTAACTAATGAAATATTTTGCTCTTTAATAAAATAAAACAAAAATTGGAATTTTATAAGAATACACTAAATTGAATGAGTTGTCTTAGGTTTCATTAAGGATGATGGATTAATGTAGAAAACTTTTGTTCGTGCTGTAAGAATGCAAATATTTGCATGGTGTCATACTTTATGCAAACCAAAGATAATTTTCAAATTTAATTTTTTTTCTTAGACGAAATAATTTGAATCAGGAATTTGTATGTTAATCCCTTCGAAGGCATCATAGAAGTTAACTTTAGAACTTAAACAAACTTGAAAAATTTTTATTTCAAATCCTCGAGTTTTAAACAACACATAACCTGTGTCTCATGAGTTGGGCGTTTAAATTAAGGTGGTCCTATACTAAAAAAAATCAAAAAAATCGATTTTTCAAAAATTGCATATTCTTGAAGCCCAAACATTCTACATTCTAAATATATATAGATCATTATAGGGAGTGAATTTAAAAATGCTCTAAAATAGCAAGTTTCACAGTGAAGTTAAATAATTTTCTTAGCAACGGCCTTAGCAACGGGTTGTTTATATTAGAAAATAGGCGTTTTAGAATATTGCGCCATTTACTTTTAGTTTTTGACACTGGTGCCAGTAACTGTTTGATGTTTATTTTCCTAAATAAGCCATGATTTTTAAGTACAATTACTATGTTTACATATATTACTTATAGAAAAATCAGCTTTGAGTTATACTTTGTGCCTCGTGCTTGTTTTTATTATGGGAAAAAATAAATGTGATTCAAATTTAAGAAGGAAAGCAGGTGGTAACAGGATTTTCAAAAAAAAGTACTTTAGAGGAAATCAATTTTCCTCAGCATCAACAGTCAGCATCAATTTAACTTCTAAATTGGAAATCACTAACTCAACTCAATCAAATATCTTGACATCAACATCTTCAAAAAAGTTATCACATAGCAGTAAAAATAGTAATGCAAAAAATAATGATTCAAATAAATTGCCTTCATGCTTTATACTTATTGACACAGACATTTTAAAATCAATTGTTACTTTGATTTGACATTGTCCTCAATGTCATAATAATTCAATTGAAATCTCAACTGATTTATCAAAAAAGAAAGGCTTGGCTGTGTTTTTAAACATTTCTTGTACAACATCTTCGTGCGGTTGGAAACAGTCTTTTTATTCTAGCAAAGAGATTGAAAAGCAAGGTCCAGGAATGTCACCATTTGAAATAAATTATAGATCTGTTGTTGCCATAAGAGAGATAGGAAAAGGTCATTCTGGTTTGGAAAAATTTTGTGGTCTAATGAACTTACCTCCTCCAATGAACATAAAAGCATTTAATGATATTCAAGATAAAATTCATATGATATACCAAAGTGTAGCTGATGTGAAAATGAAAAATGCAGCAAATGAATTTCAATATCTTAACAACAATATCCAACCAAATGATTTTGATATTAATGTATTAGCTGATGTAGTTGTTTCCTGTGATGGAACTTGGCAAAAAAGGGGTCATTCCTCACTTAATGGTGTTGTTACTGTTATTGCTAGTGACTCAGGGAAATGTGTTGACTATCGAGTTCTTTCAAAAATATGCAATGTCTGTACATCATGGGAATCAAGAACGTAGTTATTGTATATTATCTTTTTATATTCAAGCTTTTTTTCATTGAATAATTCTATTTTGGTTAACTGTTTTTCAAATATCAGAGTTTTCACTTTTTTTTTTTTTCTGTGTTTTCAATAATGCTCAAGTCGTTTTGTTTTTCAATAATTTTTTGACCTTTTTATATATTGAAAAATTTTTTTTTCATTAAAAATCTTTATAATTGTTTTTCTCAATATGTGAGTTTTAAGCACGCTGCGATAAATATCTTGAGATTGGTTTGTCTGATTGTGTTGAAATTTTCAGGAGTTGTTTATTATATATATGCACATTCACCTTACCAAAAGAATTCATGTTAGTTAACTGGTTCTAAAAATAAGGTCTAGGTTCTAAGCCTTTTCAGGGCTTTTTTTTAGGCCTTAAGCCTGTTTTCTTACAAAAGCTTCAATAGTTTGTTAAATTATTTGATTTTGGCAGGGTGAGTGTAATCATCTGATATTAAAAAGCTGTGAAAATTTCATGATCATACCATTATTAGTTTACAAGCTGTTTATCGCAGCGCTTAGTCCATTTTTAGGGTTCATGGACCCAAAATTTTGACCAAAAAAAAATATTTTTTTATTTTTTTTTCCTTTACTGTGCTTTTAATATAAAACACTATTTCTTATATGAAAATCATAAAATATGAGTGTATTTTTAAAATTTTGGTTTTATTAGTATAGGACCACCTTAAGAATTCTCAAACAGATACAAAAAAAAAATGTTTAAAAGATAAACTTGTCGAAATATGCAGGGCTTATTTTAAACGACCATTTAATTCGTTAAATCAGAACGAAAGCTATTTTTTCTTACCATTTGCTCAATAAGGTGGCATTTAAAAAATGAAACAGAAAAAAAATCTTTTCTTAAGGGTTATGATTTAAATTAGATGGATTTTCGGCATCACAAACTTTTTACCATCACAAACGATCCATTTCCAAATCAGCAACATTTATAGATTAAAAATATTCAAGAAAATTTTATACTTAAACTCGACGAAAAGTTCCAGTTTATTGGCTCATTTACTAATTGAAAACAGAAAAATCACCCAAAGAAAATTATTCTTTTTTAGGATATGTATATACATGCATTATAAACAATCCAATAACTTATATATTAAAAAAAAACTCAATAGAAAACCAAGTAAAAAAAAAAAGAAGTTAAATCTTACATGATAAATATGAGCAAAATAAATGTTTACTTCAGAAGAAAAATATATTTGTATGCAATTGAAAACCTACGAAACTATACAAGTGAAAAATTTGAAAAAAAATTCGAACTATGGAAATGCATTAACAAAGCTTATTACGAAAGAACCTCATCGAAGAAAATGAAGTATCTGGTTTGTTTTAGAGATTTATCAACGACCCAGAGCACTGTTTACAGGGTGTAAACGCATGTTTCCTAGCTGCTGGAGACAGCCAACCATGTTGGTAGCCTTCCCCAGTTGTTTCTAGCTGCTCAAATATTTGAAGAATTTGTTGCGTTGTTTGATGGTTAGATATTGTGTCATTACAAAGTTTATTAACTGGATCAGTTTCTTTTATAAGCTCAGATTCGTCGTCTGATGTAATATTTATTTCTCCAAACAAGTTGTCGAGGTTATACTGTAAAGACGACACTTCGGTATCGTTCATAGAACCCGATTGTAAAGTTAGTCTTTTATTAACAAGGTCTTGTAGTTGTTTATTTTTACTTTCTATACCAGATCTTTCAGCGATTAACTGAATAACAAGTTGGTGCAGTTGTGAGACTTTGTTCTAAAAATTGAATTATTTAAAGAATTTGTAGAGAAAATATAAAAATATAAAAAATTAAGTGGATTAAAGTGGGATTTTCTAAATTTTAATTTGTTGATATTTTTAAATGTTACTTTTAGCAATTTAAACTTTTATAGTCAAGATCTAGGAAAGGCGTCTCAATGCCCTTATGATGACGTTTGAAACAGTCTCTCTTTATATAAAGCAAACAGCCAATATTTAAAACAAAACGTACTTGCATTCTCGTATGCTCATTAGATAAGTGTGAAATCATTTTATCTTTTTCATAAAATTTCTCCTTCAATGCTTTCCGTTGTGTTTGATAGAGAGCTACGTATTCACCGATCGTTTCTGTTTCGCTCTCCAATTTCATATTCATATATTCCAACTGATCGATTCGATCCAATAATTGTGCTTTCATGTCCATGGTTGCCTTAAAGCGTTTCTGAAAGGAAAAAAAAGACGCTTTATCTTTAATGCATTTTTCTCTGAGATTATCATTTTTATTATAGTTTAGCGTTGTCTTGTTGTTATATATTTACTACAGTTTAGCGTTGTCTTATTGTTATATATCTCTCTTCGAGTTTCTTTAAAAAGAGTAACTATAGTTAAGAGATCAACAAAAAAAGTACTTGAAGTTGTAGGAATGCAGCTTTGAGAGATCCATTTGTTAAACTGTCGTTAGCCTCGAAATCTGAAACGTCTTCGCTTTTCCTCATTACTTCTAGTGCTTCTTGGAGTGATGCAACTTTTGAGCGTAAAGCCTCTGTCTGTTCATAAAAATGCTCTTGAAGCTCACGCTGCAATTGAGTAAGTCGCTGTTGAACTTGCAGTTCCACATGCTCTTCGAGTCGTTCATTCAAATGGAAGCTTTCCTCTCTTTGTTGTTGCAGCAAGTTGATAACTTTCAAGCGTTCTTCTTGTAAATGATGCAATTGAGCTTGCATATCTTCAATCTAGTTCATAATTTTTCATATAAACATTCTTAACCATATCAAATTTCATTCTTAACAATGAATTTAATTTACACGTTAAATTGTAATAAAAACTAAGTTACATATATATATACAAAAAAAAAAAACTCAAACTCAAACTCAAAAAAAAATTAAACATTAGCATAGCTATGGATAAATTTTGTAATGGTTTTGAGTTTTGAGTTTTTCAAAGGTAATCATATTAATTGAAAAAATGTTTTAATTTCATATCAAATTACAGTAGTTTTAGATAAGCTTGTTGTATGAACATATCTTTGATAATACAAGGTGCATATGATATTTGAGGACATCATGCATGTGGTTGTAATTTCTCAAGATAATTATTTTCTTTTCTTTTTTCTTTTCAGATAATTGATCAAGGACTGTAATTTAATACAAGAAATGAAGAGACATTCTGTTATCATCATTATATGTGCAAAACATACAGATTTAGAAATTTCCAATTTTCCTCATTGTCCCTAATCATTTGTACATAAGGTTTGCTGTGAATTGAACAGGAGGAATGTTTGGACACTAATTAGAACTACATAGTTTATTCACCAAATACAAGCAATTGTTGACAGAAATTCTTCATATCCAGAGCTCTCACAAGACCCTAAATACTTTGAGCCTGGTTTTTTGAGTCACTCACAACAGCCTATATACCCAGTTAGCTACTCAGACCTTAATCCCCCAGATTATCATAGTTGAATGTGAGACTAATAAACATCTCCATAATACCATTTCTTTGCTGAAGTATGCTGTAACTAACACCATGGCCAACTTATATAGAGAGAATTTGATTTAGGCATGCAGTTCTTTCCAACCTCAGATTGAGGAAGTTATTGCGGCTGATGGAGTTTTTATTGAATAATTTTATAGTCAAGTAATCACTTAAGATTGTATAAAAATTTTATGCAATTATATGGTGGTGTGACCTAACAAAGTCCTATACTTTTTGAAAGTCCTATTTTAAGAAATGACAAATTTTGTATATATATATATATATATTAAAAATATAGGGAAAAGCAATTTAGTTATTTTAACTAGATATCTATTTAGTTAAAATAACTAAATAATTTTCCCCAAATATATATGTTATATATAAAAAAATCTTTATTTCTTACATTAGAACTTTCTTAAAGCATACAGACTTTGTTAGGTCACACCATGGTAACAAATCTTGTAAAAAGTATAATCAAATTAGCTTTAATATCAATTTGTTCTCAAAGTTCATAGCCTCCCTGCAGAAAAAAACCTAAAACAATTACCTCTTGTGTGGTGAGATGCAGCGCACTATTTGTATAACCATTATCCTCATCATCATCATCCCATGATAAATCACTATCTTCTTGCTCCTGCTCTTCTAGCCTATTTTCTTGAAAAGACATTTGTTCTCTTCCAGCATTTTCCATTCCACTACTTGGATATAAATTTCCATTATCTAATTTAATAAATCAGATTTTAGACAAAACAGAGACAGAGTAGATATATCTTAGTCTACTTGGTTACAAAAAGAACCCACCTCTGTCGTTAGTTCTCTGCTCATTTAGAATTTCTTGAAGGCGTGCATTTTGATTAGAAAGCTTATTGATTGCATCCTAAATATAATTTTAATTAAATAAAATTTCATAATCAAAGCTGCATAATGACTACAAAACCAAAGTATAAATCATTTAAATAAATAAATTATCTTCATGATTAAACTATTTTAACAGTACAAATGTTATGTATATAGAAAGTGACAATTTAATAACTTTTTTAAATTAACAAATTTAACTAAAGCAATGTTACTTGTGCTGAAATTAACTCCTCTTGCAATTTTTCAGTGAGCTCAAGTTGATTTGCATGTTGATTTGAGGACTGTCTAAGAACTTCTAGCTCAATTTTTACCCTTTGCAGTTCAGTATTGGATAAATCTAAATCCATTTCTTTTGAATGAAGCTGGAAAAAAAAATTTCTTCATTAAAATTTATGTCAAATAAAATTAAATTCTGCATATCATTCAGCTAAATGACAGAATCAAAACTTTCTGCAGTGCACAACTCTATAGTGAGGGTATTTTTTTGCAATTACTCACATAAGGCAAACTTGATGCCCTAAAATTTATGCAATTTAATTATCACTATTTGCATTCATGTTTTACTTTAATTGAGCTCTTCAAAGAGAACTTCATCAGAATATTTAAAAATTTGAATGAACCTTAAGAAATAAAGTTTGTGGAATAAATTTTAAGAAAACAAATTTTTTTGTTTGCTAGATGGTACATCAATTATAAAAATTTAGTGTTTTTTTCATACATACCAGTTATCATTTAGTTTTACTTAACTGTAAACATACCACATATACATAGGTCATTACAGTTCTCTTTAGAGTGGTAGGGGAATTAAATTATATAATCAACTTGAAACCCTTAAGAGTAACTGAAATGTAACATTTTTAAATTAAAAGGTATTTAATACCTTTGCTTGTACATTTTTTAATTCTTCTTTAAAACAAAGAACTTGTTCTTCTAGATCTGCACATGAAATTGTTTTGCCAATGAGCTTTAAAAAAAAAAGGAATCATTTTCAATAAAAATAATAATAGATGATGTGCTATTTTGATCCATTTTCAATAAAAATAGTAATAATAATAGGTGATATCTGTTGTTCTTTTCTAAAATGAATGGAATAATCATACAAAAATAAATACACGCACTTGCAACTTAGTTTCTTCCATGTTTATTTGGATTTCACTCAGTTTAGTTGCCACATCTTTATTGCTGTGTTGTTCTGCTTCAAGCTTTCCTGTCAACTCAGCACTGTTGTTTGACTGTATATGAGAAACTTTTTATGTTAATTACAAAACAAAAACAATTGTATAAGGTTACAATTATGAAAATAACACTAATAAAAATTAGAATAACATTTAGTTAAAATTAGTTACAAACATACTGATAGTTAAAACTGTTTGTAAACATACCATTTTTACAAAACCATCTTCTAACTCTGCAAGCTGTTCTTTTAATGCTTTATTTTGCTGTAGGGCACGACTGATTGTTTCTTTGTCCGCTTGTATTTGTTCTAGAAGTAATGACTTTGATGAAGCTTCTGATTGGAGCAAATCCAAATTTGCTTGCAAAGATTCTATATGTTGATTCTGTTCAAATATTTGTAGCCCAAGTCTTCTATTTTCACTGATTTGTATATCAAGTTCTTTTTCAACAGCAACCTTACTGGCTTGTAATTGGTCATATTGAGTTTGACTAACAGACTGTGTATCACTTTGTGAGCTGCTTGAAGCTTGAATATCTAAAAAGATTGAGTCAACTTTTAATTTAAATATTTTAAACTAGATATAAGCATAATCCAAATACATCTTGCAAGTTAAACAAAAAGATAAAGCAAAACCTTTATATTATACTAATTGAAACAAAACAAGTTACCAAGTTTATTTTGCAAACTTTTTAAGTTATTCATTAACTCAGTGTTTTTATCAATAATTGTGTGCTTTTCACCTTCAAGTGAGTTTATCTAAAACATTTTAAACATAAATATCTTTTTGTTCAAAATTTTACTTCAAGCTGCTCAAAGACTATTTCACACAACCAGACAAAAAAAAAAAAAAAGTTAATAGTAAATGAAATAAAAAGAATAAGTCTTTTACTTTATTTTTCAATTGCTCTATTTGATAATCATAATGTCCTTGTTGCTCATTATTTTTTTCAAGAAGATCAGTTTTTGAAGCAACAAGTTTTTGAACCATTAACTTTTGCTGAAAAGAAAAAAAAAAACTAGAAAAAGTAACTTCCAGCATGTTAATCTTTTTAAATCCTAAAAGTTTAAACTTTTAAGTAAAAAACTTTTAGAGAAAAATTTTTAAGTTTAAAAAAACTAAAAACAAATTTAAACTTTCTTTAAATTAAAAAATAATTCAAAATTACTTCACTTAAGAGTTGTAAAAGATCTTCCTTTTCAGACTGCCATTTTGATAATGCGGCTTTATCAATTGAGTTTGTAGTCAGCTGTGTCATAAATAGCAATAAAATACTATATGAAATCAAAACATTTTTACAATAGTTAAAAAAAAAACAAAACAATAGAGAATTTATTAGAATTAACTGTAGCTTATTCTAACAATATTCTATAAAAAGTAAAATTTAACATTTTAAGCTTCTCTAGATATTACTAACCAATAATATTGGTCAAAATGTCAAAGTTAAACACAAATCAAATTTTTAATAAATATCAAAACCAACTCAAACCTGTTGAACAAGAATTTCACCATTCTGTAGCCGAGCATGAAGTTCATGAACCTGTCCACTAAGAATTGCACACTCTTCAGCTTTCATTTGCAGTTTGGCTTGCACCTCTTTGCTCTCTAAGTGTAGTTCTTCTTTCTCTTGACTGAAATAATTATAAATAAAAAAGATAAATACTGTAGCACTTTGTAGTATTCTGCAAAATTTAAATTTAAAAGATTAGGTTTCAATACATGCATTAATACCCATGTTTTGAATACTTAAGTCCAGTATTACTTTTCAAGTGCTAAAAGAACTTACTTTAAATTTAACATTTTACTAGATTAGATATCAATTACTTGAAGATATAATCATCATAAATTAAATTTAATTCTATGGTAAAATAGATATGATGTATGGATATACATAAAAACATTATGATATATATATAAACATAATATATGATATATACAAACATAAAAACATTAGTATCACAACCAGCAAAAGACTTTTTTAGATTTTGTAGAGCAGTGTCTTAATATTTAATTAGTGTTTAAATTTAAAGTAATAATTTTAACTTTACCTAACTTGGTACAAACGAGTGCTGAACCGATCTCTTTCTTGAACAAGCTCTTTGTTAATCTGAACAAAAACAACAAGACAAAAAAAATGTACAATCTTTATAAACAAAACATAAAATGATGCAAAATAAGTATTGAAAATTACTTTTTTAAAATGGGCCTCTAACTGTTGAAGTTCAGCAACCCGTTTCTCTAGCTCAACAATATTTTTACAAACATTCTCTAAACGTTGATTGAGATGCTTTACTTCACTCTCTTTTGATGTCAATTTTTTCTGCATATTGACAATGCTTGATTGAAGTTCACTTTTCTCTGATACAAGAATTCCAATAGTTTGGATATGTACTTCAAGTTGTTCTTTCAGTGCACGTTGCTCAGCTAGTTGATTAAGTGAGTTTAGCTCTTTTTTTAACTTTTCTTGAAGTTGAATAATTTGTTTTCTTTGCTCATTCACCTGGTTGGTCAGCAGACTATTAGCACGTTTATAAGAAGCAAGGTTATCTTGTAGTTCCTCTTGCTATATATAAAATAACTGTAAAGCTATAGATTTTAGCTTAACAATAAAAAAATTAAAGCCTTTAAAATTTTTTTATTCATTTCTTGCACTGTTAGTTATTTATTTTACATTTTAAATTTTCCTTTTTTCTAACTCCACTAATTAGAAGAAAGGAAACATAAAACAGGAAGAAATTGATCTCTATACCTCAGAAGACTCTTTTTTATCAATAGGTGTTAAATAGAGAGAATTATCCAAAACAATTTCTGCTGTATTCTCAGATTTATTTAACCCATCAATTTCATCAATTTTCTTTTGCTGG
This sequence comes from Hydra viridissima, assembly GCF_058129835.1. Classification (NCBI taxonomy): domain Eukaryota; kingdom Metazoa; phylum Cnidaria; class Hydrozoa; order Anthoathecata; family Hydridae; genus Hydra; species Hydra viridissima. The sequence continues at coordinate 9,087,974 of NW_028324309.1, forward strand.
TCTTCTTTAATAATATCTTTTGGGGTTGTGAACTCAAGTTTTTGACAAATTTTTTCACTTTGTTTAAAATGATCAGGAGGCTAAAAAATATAGAGAAAAAAAACTTTATAAGTACTATATTTTACATTACAAAAAGTAATATCAAAATAAATATACAAGTATATATATATATATATATATATATATATATATATATATATATATATATATATATATATATATATATATATATATATATATATATATATATATATATATATATATATATATATATATATATATATAGCCATAATTATCAGCACTTTTGTTGCATAATCAAAATGTTATATACTGATAACTTACAGACCCTCAAGATGATCTACAACAAATGGGAAAAAAGTAAAATTCTTGAAAACAATAATACTTATTTAATTAGTTGCACAAAAAATTAAAATTTGCAAAGTACAACAAAAACAGTTCCATACCAATTGTTAAAAAAATATTTTCTGCTTGACAAATATACAGCCAGATATTATTTCATTAATACATTATTTAAAGGAAAAATTATAAGTGTTAATGGTAGGGGTGAAAAAATGATAGAAGAATTTATATATATAGCTTGAATGATACTGATATCAACATTTTTTTAAAAGTAAAGATCTTGTCACATAAAAATTACTTACATCTTTTATTTTTAATACAATTGGTGGTGTTTTGAATATATGATTGCTATAAATAAAAGAAGAATATTTTCTTTGAGAAAATACTTTTAAAAACAAATTTAAATTCTTATATATCTTTTTATATCTAACTTTTACTTAAGTTTTATTAAATTGGTAAATTCTAATTAAATTACTAACTTAAAAATATCATTAAAAAAATTAAAAAATACCTGAATTTTATAATAAGACCAAATTTTTTAAAAAATGGTATGTGAACATTTGTTGCTGCTAATTTGCTTCTAGTTTTCAACAGTGTTATCAGTATTTCAACTAACTTAACAAACTTATCACTCAGATAAGCACTGTTTCTAATTTAATTCTATTAAACATTTAAGTATTCTATATGAAATTGTTTTTCTATCAACTAGCCAATATTTGGTCACAAATTAGCAGTAAACTAGGAAAATCAGTTGTTGATATCTTTTAAGATATATTTTACATAATTATAAACAACTAATTGATTATATAAATACAACTAAATGTTTTATGTAACTTTACATATGATATCATGCTTACTTCTGAATGCCTCTTAGAATTTCTACATCCTAAAAATAGAAGAAAATAAACAAAATCAAAATCAAAAACTGACAATCTATATTAATCATTTAAAATATTTTATCTTTCATTACTTTCAATGAAAAAACATTTAAATCAGCCTTATATTTCCTTTGATACTTTCCACAAAAAATTGCGCAATTATTTAATTTTATGAACAGAGATTGAATAACAATCAGTATTTAAGAATATTTCTTACTAGTTCTCTACCAACTGGGCTTACAACAGGTGATTTATCTTGTTGAAATTTCTTCAACTAAAATTAAAAAACAAATATCTTTGCAGGTAGAACAAAGAACTTTTATATTATCATAAAACATTGAAACTCTTCAAAAGTCATATTTATATAAATATGGAAATCGCAATGATTGTAAGAGTAAAAAAAAATTAAAAAATTATTTTGCTATTTACCTTTTTCTTAGCAGAAGCAAGTTTTTGCTTTCTGGATATGTCTGACATACTTTTCACCATTGATAGGTCTATACTCTAGAAAGTTGTATGTATGAAAACTAAATACACAACAGTTTTTTTTTTTGTTTTTTTTTTCTTGTTGTTACATATTTTCTCTACAGCTTCTCTGCCATTTTTTTCAGACACGAATCTAATTACACCTCCCCCCCTGTCCAACAAATGTAGAACTGGAATCGAAAGTGAACGCAACCACAGAAATTATACGAAATCTTATTAACCCAACCAGTACGTATTTAATTAAAAAAAAAATCTTAATTTACTGATAACTGCTATTACTATCTAGAGAATGTCTGAATTAGTAAGTTAACTGGCAAGTTCATTCATTTCCAACTCTTTTTATTAATTAACAAGAAATTCTTCTGATTCATATATGTAAATATGCGTGTTTGTGCACACACACACACACACACACACACACACACACACACACACACACACACACACACACACACACACACACACACACACACACACACACACACAAACACACACAAACACAAACACACACAAACACACACACACATATATGCTTGTATATATGTGTGTATATTTGGCAATAATATGTATTTAGTAATGAGCCTGGTGATCAAAAAATGCTGCTATTCTTTGAGAAAAAATTCATTGAAAATATTTTCGTTTCAAAGATTTTATTCCGAAATATCAACCAATTCTGGTATGTTATTTTTGAGTCTTTACTTAAAATTGGTTATAATTTTTTTTTCTTATTTACATAAAATAAAAAATAAAGTTGAAAAAACTCTCCAACTATACACAGTTGTACCCCATATGAATGAAGTTATCAGATAAAGCTATGTTTTTCATAAAAAACAAAAATAATTTAAGATTTGTTTCTGATAGAAAAAACACTAATTTATTTCAAACAAACAAAATATTTTTTTGTAGCTTAAAAAACAAACAAAAAAAAACAAACAAACAAAGAAACAAAAAAAAAACTAACTTGGATTACAGTTAAGCACTAAAAAAAAACTGCATATATTTGTAGATGAAGGTTAAATCAGTATTTGAAGTAGCTACCTTTGGCAACTTTATAGGATCTAACCTTGGTATAACAAAGCAATACACATATCGTTCTAAACTCAATTCATTGCTGAAGGTTTAGCTCCAATCTTTTACGGTCTAGTGAAGTCTTTTTCTACTCCTGTTTTACTTTTTTAACTATCTGTGAGTTGGAACAGTCAGTTCCTAGCTGCTTTATATGAACAGATTCCTTTTTTTTTCTTTAAAATCTTTCTAAGTGTTCCCCTACTAATATATTTAAACTTGCTATTAAACTCATTAGCACATTTACTGTTGCTAATTGTAGGGTTTTTCCTTACCTCTTGGTCTGTTGTCTTAGGCTATCTGCTGATCCTTGGTAACTCTTTGGCACTATTGGTTATGTAGTTTTTCTTTGTATTTCAAACACATTTCTTCAAAACATTGAACACTTTACTTAATTCACAATTCCAATTACCAGCTTTGACAATAACAATGATTTGCCATCAAACCACTTCAGATATGCCTTTTCTGGTTATTATTTCTGTGAAGATTACCAAATTATTATTACAATTTTCAAAGTTAATTATCAATTCAGACAATTTTTTGGATATAGGTTCTACTTATAGTAAATTTAGCATATCAAGTTTTCCACAATTTTTATTTTTGATTATTGTCTGTAAATAAACACAGATTTGTTTGGTCTCATATTATTTAACACTTTTTTAACACCCAATTATTTTTCTCTCTCTCTCTCTCTCTCTCTCTCTATATATATATATATATATATATATATATATATATATATATATATATATATATATATATATATATATATATATATATATATATATATATATTCAAACATACATATACACAGTTAGAGAAATAAGTGTCCAAACAAAACATTTTATTATGGAAAATAAACTTTGTCAGGTTATTTCAGAAAAAAATAACTTTATAAAGATAAAAAAAAAAAGATTATTCTAAAAGAAAATTTTATTACAAATTTAATATGCAAAAAAAAATATCAATAATGTTTAATTGATAAAAAGTTAAGATACATTTAAGCAATGCAATTTTTTAGTGTTAAATAAATATCCAAACAAGATTTTAAAGATTAAGGGTTAAAGATTAACACTTCTCCGAGTAATTATTTTTATGACTTTTTTATATCAAGTTGGAATGCCTTTAGCTTTTATGACTTCTGCAAGTGGACATGGTATTAATTCAAATAATTTGTTTGTCATATCTGAGTCAATATCAGCCCAAGCGTCTTGGAGCATGATATTTAGCTCTTCTTTTCTTTTTAAACATCTTGTGCCACATTTTTTATCCAGAATAACCCAGAGATGTTCAGTTGGATTGAGATCTGGACTTTGTGCTGGCCATTCAATTAACTCAATTTTCTTTTTGATAAAAAACTCTTATGCTTTCTTTGATGTATGTTTAAGGTCATTGTCTTGTTGGAAGATAAAATGTTTTCCTAATTGCAGTTTTTTAGTTGAAGTCAGAAAATTTTTATTGAGAATGTTAACATAAACCTCAGAGTCCATAGTTCCATCAATAAAATCCAGTTTTCCTGTTCCATTCCAAGCCATTGATCCCCATACCATAACATTGCCTCCATTAAATTCTACTGTGCCTAGAATACAACTGAGTGTGAATGCTTCACCTTTTTTTCTTCGTACTTTTTGAGCTCCATCAGACTTCACAAGATCTGTCCAGAATGATACTGACATATTTACATATTTTTTTAGCAAATGCAAGTTTTTGTTTTTGATGGATTTTTGAAAGGAATGGTTTCTTGCGTGGAACTCTTGCTTTGAATCCACTTTCTTTCAATTGATTTCGAATCGTACATGAGCTCACTTGTAACACAAAATCTTTCTCAAGGAGGCTTGACACTTTTGGTGCTGATATAAAGCTGTTTTTTTGCACCATCTTGACAATTTGTCAATTTATTCTTGATGTTGTTTTACGCTTAGCTCCGAATCTTTGCTGATTTTGCACATATCCTAACATATCATACTTTTTAATCAGATTGCTAATGGTACCTAATGCAATTCTAGTCACTATTTACTGACCTAAATGTTTTACCTTGCTTGAACAAGTCAATAACCAAATTGCGCTGAGCTTGGAACCATTCCTTAATTTTAACTCCCATACTTGATGATATCAATGGTAAATCAAATGAATTTAAACAAATAGCAGTCAATTATTAAAAATTACTCGTAAAAAAACAATATTTCTAAAACAATTGATTTAAAAACTTTTAATAATCAATTTCAAAACTTCGTTTACAAAATAACATGTTCAGATAATTATTTTTCGTTGAAGTTTTAACATTTCTTTGGGAAACGTTATATTTTAGCAACGCAAGTTAATTATTATTGATTTATTGTTGATTAATTTTTTACTATATAAAGTTGTGATTAAATTTGCTTTTAGAATAATTATAAAAGTACTTATCAAAAACATATGTTTTTCTGAAGTAACCTGACAAAGTTTATTTTTCACAATAAAATCTTTTGTGTGGATACTTATTTCTCTGAGTGTATATATATATATATACATTCATTATATACATACACACACTATAGTTTTTATAATTTGTGCTGTAAATATTGTTGCTACAATTACTTTTAAATTGTACTGTTATCATAAACTTTAAATGGTGCTAGTTAACTATCTGCATCTGGTCACAAAATCCTCAACTGTTCAGGTGCATCTTCAACTTCATACATGAAAGCATGAATGGTGTGAAGAGTTTTAAAGAGTTTTGTTATTAACTATATTATGACCCTTATAAATAATCATGTGTATATACATAGGTATAATTATATATGTATATGTAATGTATATGTATGTGTATATATATATATATATATATATATATATATATATATATATATATATATATATATATATATATATATATATATATATATATATATTTAGTTAAAAAAAGAGGACCATTAGATGGCATAAGGATTTGCGATATGACTAGGTATTTTTTGTTAATTCTTTTCTTCTCTATATAACAAATATTAACTTTTTTTCAGGGAATGGTCTGAATTCAAAGTATACATATCTTTAAATATGACAAAATGAACATAATACATTTTTATGCTATTTTGAATATATCTGTAATTTCTATATAACACAAAAAGAAATTTCTATTTATCCACAATTAATTAAAGAAATCCAGTATAAAAACACTTTCAGCATGTTGTAACAGGTTAAGTAAATATTAGAAGCACTTCAATAGGATTATTTACCTTAACTGCTGTTTTTTACCAGACATACTACTTTTAAATATCACTTGTCTCAATCAGTGACATTAGATTTTTCTAAGGAACACTATCAATCTTTTTAAGATATTGAAAATTCCTCAAGAATCAAAAGACAGATTTTTTCCACAGAAAAATTTCCCTATTTTTAAGAAAAGTAGTAACTTGGGAATACTTTGAATAAGAAGTATGTTACTGTTTCTTTAAAATAAACTTTCAAGCTAAAAAAGCCCTCCTGAAACTCCTAAGATTAGAGATCAATACAATTAACATATGTTATTGAAATATGAGGACTTTTTGGTCTGGTTCTTAGTTTAAATATGTAAAAAAAGGCCAGAACCCTGTAAAACTACAAAGTTGACCAAACTAATCAGTTTTAAACATTCATATTAATAAGTTTAATAAAGTAATATAGGCTAATAAAATAAACTGCTTATACAAATAATTATTACAGTAATGATATTATTTCCAAAAAGAAATACTAATGATTATTGCAAACATAATAAATAGCTCATGTTAGCACTCTGAATGAGTTTACAGCATTTTGTTTTTCTATAACACTGTTCATCAGTGTTTTTGCCTCTTCATCAATTTTAAGTTAATCATAATATGTAATCATACATATCTTTTTATGCTGATTCCAAAAATGGTTTTAGAATTTTGGTAGCCAGTCTAGTTTTTAAGACAATTTGATAGCCGCTATTATAAACAAGAAGATATATAATAATTAGGATGCATATTTAACAAAAATTAGAGTTTGTTAAATATTTGGATATGCATCGTAATTTTTGTCAATATTTTTTTATTTTTTAGATTTCATATATTCTTAATTTATCAAATTTAAAAAATTTTATTTGGGTGCTAGTTTGTGATTGGTATAATACTTGGGGTACTACCTGTGTGCTGTATTTCTTGCACATATGTAATGGATATACAGTCAGATAATATAGAGTATGAGTGCAAACAAAAGAATGCTATTTATCAAAAAAAGTTAAATCATCATATAAGGGACCTGGGTCTGCTTAAGAACAAGGAAGAATTTTGGTTTCTAGATTACAACAATCTTTTTACTGTAAACACAATAGTTATGTCATTTCATAGCAAATGGGCTATATGGTCTTCTTTTTTGGAGCACAAGAGAAAAAGACTTAAAATCCATTTAAAGAAGTTATTGAAATAATTAAAAAATAATTAAAAAAAAAAAAAAATTGGTTGTAACATGCTTCTAAAAATGTACTTCTTGCATACTCATTCAGACTTTTTCATTGAAAATCTTAGAAACATAAAAGACATAGAGCATGCTGAACTATTTCATCAGGGTATATCTACAAAAGAAAATGTTTGTAGAAATGTTGGCTGATTACTGTTGGATACTGAAGAGACAATCTTGAATCAGATTATAAAATAAACTTAATAGCTTAGAAATTTTGAAACATATTTTTTAGATCTAGTGCAATTTGTATTTCTACAAAAAAAAAAAACAGAGAGGACCACTCTTTCTCATCAGCGTGGTGATAAAATTCGAAGTTTTCAAAAAAACTTAAAAAACTTTCCACATACATATGTTCAGATATCGTGATACTTTTACATGAAATTGCAGTACAACTTCTTACGAATATTTGAAAATCATACCTTAAGTATATATATTCAGATATATTAATATTCTTACATGTGTTTTTAGTATAATTTTATAAAAATATTTTAATGTAAACAATTTAGTTTATTAAATATCTAATTGTATGATTTTAAACAGAGTTCTTGCTGGTCCTTACTGTACTATGATTCTTGGTGATATGGGAGCTGAAGTAATTAAAGTTGAGAAACCTGGTATGTTTTTTGCTACATTTTTTTTAAAAGTAGCTTTTCTGGTCGTTGAAATAGCGGTCGGACATGTCAAAATGCGCATTGTAACATCACCTTTTTGATAGAACTTTTCTCGTCGTTTATGCGTTCTAGTTTTATTATAATAAATAGCATTACACTTAATAGAGCAACCACTCTGTTAAGTGTTATTTATTATAACAAAATTAGAACGCATAAACTTAGACTAGCAACTAATTTAAAAATCTTGCGCACAAAAAAGCACTGTTGTTTAGCTCATTTTAAACATCTGATTTTGTAAATTACAAGAATTCAGGATTTTTCCGATTTTACAGTCTCTTTTCAAGGAGCTTAACGGAGAATAATGACTTTATGTTGGTAAAGCTAAGAAAAATGCACATTCAACTTTTAAACAACGAATTAATATGCTTACCAAATCATCGGCTGTTTCTATCGCGGTTTTTTTTAAATCTTATTCTCGAAAACCTGAAAAACAAATCTCAACAGGGAACCATACTCAAATATTCTCAAGTTGATTTCGGCTGTACTGATTTGTTGCTTCGTTTCTGCCTCATTAAACTGTGTTTGTAAAATTCTTTTTGTTTGCTCTTGGTATGAGTTAGTATTTATAAGAATTAATTAGTCGGTAAAATATGACTTATGTATAACTACTCGCATTTAATTTTGCATATAGTTTATTTACATAAATCTAAGTCATGTTATAGGTTCAATACATTTAGTTTTAAAGGCATTTTTTTTTTTTTGGTTCTTTATAAAGGAACTATATTGCTTATACTGTTGTTTTTGGATTATCGCAGGTTTTGGAGATGACACTCGTCATTTCGGTCCTCCTTTTGTGGGCGGAGAAAGTTGTTACTATTTATCAGTGAATAGAAACAAAAAGGTTCGCATTATAATTCTTTCAGTTTCGGTAAGAATCCGTTTTAAAAAGTTAAAAAACAAGTTTTGTTCACTAAATTTTATTCTACGCGTCGATCAGATGGCTTTTTAGAACTTTCCAGAAAATATTATGCTCTAAAAAGTTTAAATTTTATTTACAAATCAAGTTCTGATTAGTAAAAGGTATTTCTGTGGAGTTTTTTAAAAGCTATCCGTTATATCCTGGCACATTTTATCGTGACTATCCGTTCTACTGGCTATCAGTAGAATGTAAAACATAACGATTTTTGATTCTCGTTTAAAACCGAAGGCCCAGAGACTTTGCATCAACTTCATTAACGGGATTAAAGCTTTAAAACTTTATGTTTTAATGCATCTATATCTGTATTTTGAATAGTTTGACGCTGCATTATTTGCTAAAACAATTAACTAATATCGAATAAGTTTATATTAAGTTTTGTCATATTTAATGTCAGTTTACTTTTTGATTAAAACTTAATTTTTAAAGTTTAACTTTTAATATCACATCAAAACACCTGATTGCTTTTAATACCACATCTTAACTTTTAATCCACAACAACCAAAATAAAAATGTTTGAGTTCGTTGATACGACATTTAAACTAGACGTTGTTATGCAGAAAAAATCTAAACAACCTTCATATTTGTCTGTAAGAAAATATGAAAAAATTTTTTCATGCTTTCTTATAGAAAAATACGAGATTAGTATGCTGAAAATATCTAAGCTCCAAATCAAGTTTTTTGAACGTCTTTTTCACAGTTTCATTGTTTTGGTGTTGGATGCTTTCTCCATAACTACGTCCAATAGAATATCCAAAATATTTCGGTGTAAAGGCATGCATTAAAACTTTATATTTTTGGTTAAAATGCCGTTAAGTCTCTATGAAAGTTTAAATTTAACTTTAGAGTATTGCAGTGGACTTTCACACGAGAGAAGGTGTAGAAATCATCCAACAGGTATCAGGTTTTTTCCTCTTTAGCTTTAAGATTGGACAAGAACTTACTTTTTCTTATACCTTTTTCCGAATTTCAGTTAGTTAAGAATAGCGATGTTTTTATTGAAAACTACGTGTTTGGAAAGTTAGAGGCGATCGGTCTTGGATACGAAAGACTTAAAACTATTAATCCTAGATTAATATATTGTTCGATTACTGGCTATGGATCTCGTGGTTTATTATCGAACATTGCTAAGCCTGGGTATGACGCTGTAGCGAGTGCTATTGGTGGATTAACGGCGGTCACAGGACCTACGGTATGCAAACCTTAGAAAAACTAGCTTTTCGTCTAAAAAAACATTTCTTCTCCGATATTACTAACATTCTATCTTTAAGAAATTTTTTTATTTTGTTACTTTAACTATGCTGTTGACATTAATTATTTGGGAAGTCTATCTAGAATGGAGAACCGTGTAGAGTAGGCGTTGCAGTAACTGATATTATGACTGGTATGTATGCACATGGAGCCATTATAGCCGCTCTCTATCAAAGAGAGACAACGAAAGTGGGAACTAAAATTGATACTTCGCTTTTGCAAACACAGGCAGGTTTTTTTTTTTTTTTTTTGTACTTCATTATCTCATAACTGTTATCTCATAATTTGCTGTGTATTTATATATTGTATTATAAATAATAGTAATTTGACAACATCATAATAAGTTTTTAAAAAATACTACATTAAAAAAACTTATCTTCATTGAGCGTTTTCAAGGTAGATTTTAAAGTAAATTTTCAATTCAAATGTCATGGAAACCCGTAAATAACTTAGTTCAAGAATTAAGTTCAAAATATTTATCAAAAACAGTTTTTAATATTTTAAAGTAATTCTTGTACAAAGATCATAAACCATCTCAAAGATCACAATCGTGTGATTAAGCTGTTTCTGTTTAAATCTATTTACATTTATTTATTAGTTTATGAAATGTATTTAAAAGCCTATAAAAATGAAATCACTTTAATGCTAATAGTTAGTTGTAAAGGTCTATAATGATCTGTAATCTCGATGTATTATAGGTAGCGGTAATGAGTCATATTGGTTCAGACTTTTTAAATGCCGGCGTAAAAGCTCCTCGATATGGATCTGCTCATCGATCTATTGTTCCTTATCAGGCATTTGAAGCCGGTGGTGGTCAAATGATAGTCATAGCAATAGCTAATAATAATCAATTTCAGAAGTTCTGCTTGGTAATATTACTTTTTGGCGTCATTTTTAGCGTGAGGTTTGCCTTTTAGATAAACTTTTTAATATGCCAAGTGAAATTTCAAAGATGATAAGTAAAATTGTTCGGCGATGCTTTTTTATAAATTAATATAAAAATCTTGAATAAATTTCGCAGTTATGTAAATTTTACTTGATTAATTCTATAGGCGACAGGTTTATCAAATCTTTTGAATGATGATCGATTTAAATTAAATGAAAATCGTGTGCAACATCGAGACGTACTTCTACAAATTATTACAGAAAAGTACGTTTTTTTGTTTTGCTAACTTTTTTATTTGCTTTAGGATCAAAAAAACTTTCAAAATTTATTTTTGCTTTTAAAATTTATTTTTGCTTTTAGATTAAAAACGAAACCTGTAGATCATTGGGTAACAGTCTTAGAAAATGTTGGTGTTCCGTGTGGACCGATTAATGATATTGAACAAGTTTTCCAAATGTCGCATGTAAAAGACTTAGATTTGATACAAGAAATATCACATCCAACTGCTGGTATTATAAAGGTCTGTGGTAAGTCATTGCTTTCTTTAGCTCATATTTTGGTATGAAAAAAGCATGGTAAAACTTGGTTATTAACAAACTGTTGGTAATGTTATATTTTGGTCACACACACACACACCCTCCCATCTGGGGTCAGTGTTGTAAAACTTACGCCTTCGTAAGAACAAATTTCATGAAAAAATTTACAATTTCAGCAACGACTGATTTTTTGTCGTGAAATACGAGAAAGTTTGCGTGATTTTTTTTCTCTTCACTTACGGCGAAGTGAATGAATGTTAAATTATTATCTTCAGAAAAAATGGAAAATAATGACTATTTTCGTTTTGGTTATCTAAATAAACTAAATTATTATGAGAGTAATTTATCTTTTGCTTACAGGACCTGCTGTTGACTTTAACGGAAAGTCAATTTTAGCGACACCGCTGCATCCTCCGTTGTTAGGAGAACACACTAAACATGTGATGAGTGAAATACTTCATTATGATAATCAAACTATAGACAATCTTCTCGAAAAGGGCGTCATCGTTGATCGCAACTGCAAATAAATTTATCGGGAGTAAAATATATTATGACTCTTTAAAGATTTTAAAATCCTTTCTCTTAAAAAATGGCATACAATATTTAAAAAAATATATAAAAAAACTTATATTTCACTTATAAAATAATAAAACATAATATATATTAATAAGGTCTGTGCGTGAGAAAACCTTAAATAAAATCTAATCTTTCGAATCATTCTAGAATCACAGCTATTTCATTTTGTAAAAATTTTTTTAGATAAATCGTTTCACGTTTTTATTCATCTGTTAAATTCTGAAAAAAACCTCATAGTTCAGTATTTTTAGTTATTTTTGTTTCTCCATTTTTTATCTTGTAAAGTCTTCTTATTTCAGCAGCTCGTCCATCTTCAGACTTGTCCGTAGAAAGTGTGAACCATAAAGGAAGAGCACAGCGGACACCTTTTCTCACACCCAAAACTCCGTGTAGGTTTTCTAAACCATTAGAACGAAATGCAACGACGCGACCACATTTTGGGCGAACTTGCGCCTGTAAATGAAATTATCACATTTTCCGTTTACTGAAACAACTTTTTTTACCTTTTACTTAAAATATTGGTGCTGTTAGAGTGGAATCAGTAGAAAGATAATTTTTGTGGGCTATTAACTGTAGGTTTGTTTTACTACAACAGGTTTATCAGTTAATTTCAAATAGTTTCAAACTTTGAAACAATTTATATTTGGATATTAATCTTCTTTTCAGCCGATTCAGCAGATGTATCTTTTTAATGGAATCGAATTTTTGACAATCTCCTTTAAAGACAAATTTTTACCTGAATCCTGTCTGTGGAATTTGCGAAAACAAAATCTCCTCCCTCAAAGTCGTCGTTCAAGTATAATAAAGCACTATAAAGAATATTTTACTATTTAAATTATATAAAATTCTTCAAATTCTTTAAAAAATTTAAATCTTTTAAGAGTTTTCTTTTTTTTAAGAAATAAGTACTTAACCATTCATTATGAAACTTTGTCATTTTTTAATATTAAGAGGTTTGCCTAAACAACGGGAATTTTTATACCTATAATCTCGCCATGTAAAAGCTGGACTACGTTTCGGACAGGTACCTTTTCCATCGCCATTAAGTAAACAATTATCAGAATGAATAGGATGACTGATGTGCTCTTCATTCGGTGTTATTCCTAGAAGATAGCAGAAGACAGTTTTAATGTTCAAAAATAACATTTAAGTTATGTTTTATTGTGTTTAATAGATGCACAGTAATAAACTGAGACCAAAAAAGTGTTCCAACTCAATTCATTGTTTGGCATTTTTATTATGCATCAAAAAAAAGAAAAGAAAAACAAAATACCATCTTCGAGAGCATGTCTGCAAACCAAATGCGTAAACGCAAAGTTTAGTCGCACTCTTATATCAAAATACTCTTGCGCTAGTAAGCGCATGCGCTCACTAACATTGATATAAAGTTCTGTTTCCGCAATCGAAGCTTTACCAGCAACAACAGCCTGTATAACAAATTACTGTCAGAAAGGATGAAATCAATGAAAAACTGAATTAAAAAAAAAATCACGGGATCGAAGGACTTACGTCTACAGCACCAGAGATTGTTATTCCTTTAAATACTTCTTTTTCAGTGAATGGTCTGGAAGGGTCTCTATGACTATGATGGTACCCATCACCTGTAACCGATGTTTTCTAAAGATTTTTCAATATTAACACATTGGATGCGGGAAAAAACTGGAATTACTGTCTCTAAGGCACCTTTCTCTGTTTGCGTGAGAATGTAGTCAATGTAATCTCTGTTTATGAAAAACTTTTAATGTATGCAAAAGTTACACTTAACTGGACCTGCATACAATATGTTAAACTGACACTGTTTCGGACTGTATTGTGATTGAATTAACTATAAATACTCAAAGATGCAACAAAATTGTAAAGCAACTAAATCATAGAATATTGTTTTATTTAGATTTGAAGATTTATGTGGTAAATATTCATTCAGCTGTTATATTATGCTATTATATTATCTGCTTATAAGCAGAAATTTAAAGAGAATATTTTTGCACAAATTTTAAAAAAACTAACTTTAATAAAAGTTTATAATTAACATAGGAATTTAATTTAAAAGTTAAAATTTAAACTAAACATTTAAATATTTTTAATGAAGTGTGCTTCTATACCATATCTTTGTACTGCTTCTGTCTCTCCGCTAATATTTTAAAGTTTATTTCTCTACTTAAAGTCTAAAGAAGAAGAAGAAATAAATACAATTTTATAAATAGCATTTTCTCTTATTTAGTCTTGATTTTAAAACTAAGTTTTACTCAAAAACTAAACCGTTCTGAAGATTGTGATTTATCAGAGCTGTTTAGTTACTTAACATGATTCGTTCAAAAACCTATTTACCTGTGACGAGTTTCAGTAAGATGAAATATGACGAAGAAATTTATAATAAAAAAAATCTTTAAAACATTCACACGAAAAAGTAAACAATTTTTTTTAATTACAACGGTTTCTGATCTTTAGCTTATATTTAGTTAAAACTTTTAAATTGCAATCAATTTTTAGCAGATTGATCTTAAAACTTATAATTAATTGGTTAATTTGTTAATTGGACAATTTGTTAAAAGTGCAAATACATAATCAACACGCCCAAAAAGAAAAGATTTAGCCATTATACACAACAGTAAGCTTTAAATTAATTTTTATAAACTTTTCATGTTTCCACATAACTTACCATAGCAAGATGCATGAGCTGTTTACATTCATCTTCTGAAGTAACATTATCAAATGCCACACGCTCTAAACCTGTTCCATTCAAACCAACCTCATCTAGGTATAATACTGAACTCTAAACATATATAATTTAAAAAACAAAACTTTAAGAAAAAGAAATGTAAATAGAATAAAGATAACATGATATAACAAGAATTGATTAGCAAAAGATTTTTAAAGTGACACAAATTCATACATTTATGGCTTTGTTCTTTCTCCAACGAGCTCGATTTCTATACTCTACAGTTGTAACTATCGAATATGGTGAATGGTCACCTTTTTTTGAGTTCGTTAAACCTGCTTCAACATCTTCATATACTGAATCTAAATTCTATAAATTGATGAATCCAGCAATAAAAAAAAAATTCACGAATTTAAGATTGAGAAATTTTTTTAAGCTTTGTTAACAATTTATATAAACCTACCTTTTCTTCCATTTTTGAAAGCTCTTCTTCAGCTTCTGTTATCATGGGTAATGCATAGCCTTTAGATATGACAGCTAAACTTGCTTCAAGTGTGTATTGCATCAAATACTTTGATGCACGCTAGAAAATTTAGTTTAATAAATTACAAATATTTTATGTAACTAGATAAGAAAGTCAAATCATTCCTAGAATACCTTAATAAACATATAACTCTTATTAATAACTGCCTTTTGGAGTTAGTCCAGAATTTAGATGGTTACAAATATCAATTTTACTTTATTAAAACTTTTTATTCTTGAACTTTAAATTGCTAAAATGTTTACATTGTTAAATTGTAAAGTTTGGTGTATTAAAACAATATTTTCAAACTTGTTGTTTTTTTTCCTCTTAGAGATCTCTTTGTCTGTACCAATATTTCACATTAAAGTGAAATTTTATTGAACTTTGTTTTTATCATTAAACATAACATATTAAAACTTATACCTTTCTGGGAACAAAATTTTTTCCTTTTAATGTTGGCTGGTTTTCATAAAATTTCATGTTTGAAATCATTATAGGATCATCAGGCATAAACTTCAAATATGTTATAGCATTTGTAGCAGCTTTGAATAACTCACCAACTAAAAATATATTATCTTATCTCAATTGAAAATATGTTTTTTGAGCAAGAAGTTATATCAGAGACAATTTTTTATTTAAATTTAATTTGACTTAATTACCCTACCTTTGAAATAGCAAAACTGTAGATAGTGAAAATAATATGGAACAAAAGTACTTAAGAACTGTTGACCACCCACAGTGGTCATTTTCTTCCGACAATCATGTCTGCAACTAAGTATTGACTTAAAATGTCCAAATAAAGAGGATAAATAAGATTGTTGCTTGTTTTCATTTTGGTATTCACAAAGTGATTGACACTTCTCCAATTCCTTGAAAAATAAATTCATGGACTCTTCAAAATCAGTTATGCATCTCTCCATATTGCCAGTATTATAAAAATGTTCAGCTGATTTGTAAAGAGTTATGTATGGTTGTTCTTCCTGTGAGTGCAGAGTGGAGTGATCTTTACCAAGCTTTTTAAGCAGTATTTCTATATTCTCTTTCATTAGTGTATGATTTGGGTGAACTTCAAGGTATGTAAATGCAGCATTTACTGCTTTCTCAATCTCGCCTATCTAAATATAAATATGCATCTCTAACATATAGTTTTCTAATTAAATCAAAAGTCTCATTATCTATTTCTAACAAAACACTAGAAGTCATGAACCTCAGTAAAAAGTTTTCCAATTCAATTTTAAATGTTTAACCTGAAAAAAGGCAATAGATGTGTATAGATGTGTACAGAAATGAAGCATATATTACTTAGTGGTCAAATCAGTAATGGCAACCATAAGTTTATCGTATTTAGTCTAATTGACTGTTAGAATAATAACATTCTAAAATAGCACTATACCAAAAAAGTACAACTAATATTAATTCACTATATGGGGGGAGGGGGAAAGGGGAGGAGGAATTTTTTAAATCTAGGTCTTTTATAACTTTATCATGTAATATCTAGTAAATAGGTTTGTTTTGGATTAACTGATATAATAAAATTTTTTTAATTTTCACTCTCTTCCACTTAATGAAAATATAACACTTGGCTCAAAAGATTACCTTATAAAAGTTTTTTTAGGGGTTAATTGTTTGTCAAATCCTATATTAATGTTGTTGTTTTTTTGTTTGTTTCTTTTTTTTTTTTTTTGTCTAAAAGAATTAGTAGCTGATTTTAAAAATATTGTACTTCTCAATAAAAAAAAATTATCAAAAGTAATATGGTAATAAAACATAAATAACTAGAGAACTTGTTATTTTTTAGTTAAAAATGTCTTTGTGGTGATTTATAGATAGAAATATGATAAAGAGCAAACCAATTAGATGCCATCTTTCCATTCAGCATTTATGGCTTTGCTATTTAATGAATCCTTTAGAACAAACACTGAAATTTTATTGACTGAAATATTTATTGATTTTTGACAAGCTTTTGAGAAATAGTATTGAAAACTGAATTCTTTTTTACAAAAATAGTCAGACAACTTGATAGTTTCAGATTATAACCAAAAAACTCTGTTATACTACAGTTGAGTTTTATGTACAAACCTATTGAATGATTAAACCAAGAGTGAGCAAAAAAAAGAGGTAAGTTTTTTGAAAATATCAGTTTGTTGATGTAACTTACAAAAGTATATTGACATCATTTAGCCTTTATCTGGTGAAGGCTTCAATAATTTATTTTAAGTTTAAACTGACATGGGTATCAGAGCCTGACTAATGCTCTGGCTTTCTTACATCATCATCATGATCATCATCATCATTATGATCATAATCATGATCATGATCATGATCATCATTATGATCATAATCATGATCATGATCATCATCATCATCATTATTATGATCATAATCATAATCATGATCATGATCATCATCATCATTATGATCATAATCATGATCATGATCATGATCATGATCATCATCATCATCATCATCATGATCATGATCATGATCATGATCATGATCATCATGATCATCATGATCATCATCATCATCATTGTCAAATCATTGAGCATTGTATGGATTTGAACATTTTAAGTCTTATGCCAATTGCAGGATATTGGAAAAAATGTCATAACCAGAGGTGTGGGGTCGGTAAGCTGCTGTTCCAACTATGACTCCTTGATTTTATAATGGAACAACTCTGACTCCTTCATAAGTAACCTATTTGAAACAACAAATTTACTGTAGTAAAATGTTAACATTGGCTATTTCATCACCATGATACAAATAATCCAACCACTTTAAACAATAATTATTAGAAAACAATTTCTGAACAAACAACTTTTCTAAACTCTTGTTATGCAATAAACTCTTATGCAGTCACTAATAAATTTATGAACTTGTCAAAATCATGTTAGAAACATTGTCAGTTAGACAGAAAGAATTTGTTCATTATGTTCATATTCTTGAAGAATCTTTTCCACCAAGACCTGGAGAAATTCACTGGTGTGATTAGCTTTTGTGTCTTTTACTGCCAATGTCAAGGTAACTACTTCATTTATTTAAAAACAAATCAGTTTTGAATACTTACAGTCTTTTTATTTTGTGAAGCAGCTTTTTTGTGCTTGGTGGTGGCATGCCTAGCTTTCTACTAAGAATATGCAGCACAGTGTCAGACAGTTTAAGTTGGGGGTTGGGGCATCATGAAGTTATCTAGTTTAAGGGATGGTAGAAGAGAGCACAGGGGAGGTGATTTATAATTCTCAGTGATAAACAGCAAAATACCCTATTGCTTATCATTGTCTAAAAGGCCTTAAACTAACATGTCAAACTCCTTGCCCTCCAGTTGTTGTAAACTACAATTCCCATTATGTCTGGATATCCTACAGCTGTCATAGCATCCTGAGACTTGTAGTTTTGTAACAACTGGAGGGCTAGATTTTGGCACTTGTGCTTTACATTGACAGCATAAAACATTTTAATAAGTAACATCTATAAAATCCATATAAAAATTATGAAACTTTGGGAGATTTTTTTTAAGCTGGAGTCGGAGTTGGTACAATTTTTCCAATTCCAACTCCAGGCAAAATGAGTTCAGACTCCGACTCTACAGCCCTGGTCATAACAACTTCCAAACATATATTGTCTAAAAATCTGATGTTTGGAAATTTTTTTCCATTAATATGGACAATCAAGTCACCAAGGTAATACAGCCTTTATACTAGAAATCTGCTGAGTTCAATGAATGAGTCTGCTCCTACAAATATTACTTCTAAATAATGCCAAGCTTTCTTGTTACTTATACTAGCATGAATCACCACAAATTGATCTTCTCTCTGTTTTTTAGGTGTTGATACCAATTTGGTAACACTACACTATTTATAACATACTTCCTTTTAAATACAGTAATAACAAAAAATAAATAAAATAGATTTGCATAGCAAATTATAATCTGTATTCCATAAAAACCTTATGCATTTTGAGGCAGAATGAAAAATACATACATGCATACATACATACATACATACATACATACATACATACATACATACATACATACATACATACATACATACATACATACATACATACATACATACATACATACATACATACATACTTACATACATACAAACATACGTTGTTAAAAAAAAATCTATGCATATGCATGCATATACATAAGTATGCATATATTATTTTAACAACACATGCATATTATTCTTTTAACAAAAATTAAATAGCATGTTAGAAAAAGATATTGAAATACTATATAAAGAAGTCTCTAATACAATAAAGTTTATATAAATTTTCATGAGTTAAACTGACTTACTTTATAGTAAGAAAACTGTAAGTAATTGTAGGGCTCTCTCTTTTCAAACAAATTACGAATTTCTCTTGCAACAGCTTGTCTTCTACCGAGAAATTTTTCAGTACAAAGTTCTGAACAAGATTTGATTTTAATAAAATAATACAAATAACTCAGTTCTCCAGTAAAAAATTTGCTATATGAAGTTTGAATTTTTTTAAACTTTAAATCGCATTGTATTCTGCATTGCGCTTTAACTTCATTTGTATGGTGATAATCAGCAATAGCTCTTTCTAAATATGTTGCAGCCATTAGATGATCATCTTTATCATATGCATTTAATGCATTTGTATAAAGTTCATCATAAGTTTCTTTGTAACTTGTATAATTTAAATCAAGGTTTTCTATGTTGCACTTTACAAGTGCGAAAGATGACAGGTATGTAACAACCAAGTTATAGATTATTTTATTAAATATATTCATTTTCTAATATTTCTTAAAATATAACAAGTATAATGATAATTCTTAATAATTTTTAGGTTTTACTATGTAATTTTCTTAAGCAAGCTTTTGAACTTAGTTTAGTTGAGATTATATATGCCTACTTGATATTTACAAATACCACCATGTATTTGTTAACATGTTTTGAAAAAAAATATTGCGGTATTAAAAAATCAAACATAAATGGGGGTTTAATAAAAATTTAAGTATTTCCGAGAGCCCGACGAGCTCATAAGCACACCGATTGCATATGTAGCAACCTCTTTTCCAGGTTCGTTTTCTTTGTTTTTATCATTAACTCTCTTTAGTATTTGATACGTAAATTTCCATGAATACGAATATATCGTCGTTTTCGCAAGCAAATCACTTAAGTCAAAAAATTTCGAAATTTATTTTATTAATGAAAATTTACAAAATAACGTCTAAATTAAAAAAGAGCTGCTTAATTATATTTAAGTTATTGTTACAAGATTATTGAGTTCACAAAGATTTGTGGCTGGTTGCATGATATTGACAGAATAAACAGTTTTTTTTGTATGTCCAGTATAATTTAATTTTTGGACTTATGCGTTTTGCTTGCGACAACGATGCTTTCAAATTTTCTAAATATAATAATATTATTTTTAAAACCTAGATTAGCAATATAATATTTAAAATTTAGCACGTGAAAGGCAAAAGGTCAAATTTTTGTATCAGCAAAACTAAATTAAGAATGGATTTGAAGTAAGTTTTTTGAACGTCTGATTTAAAAAAAAAAAAAAAAAAAAAAAAAAAACCCTGTAATGTATGATTTATGATTATTTGCCGCTCATCACGTCATCATTTGAATTTATTTAAATTCTTCAGACAGTTTTTGCAACTTTATGATAAAGTAAATAAAGAAGTCCCGATACTTGAGTAATTGATAATCAAGGTACTTCCTAGCCTAAAGATACTGTTGAATATCTTGCAACATTTCAAAGTTCTCAGTCTGTAATCCTAAATACTTAAACAATGACAGTGCAAAACATTGTTAAAGGTTTTTTTCAGTTGATTTTTTTTTAGCGAATGAATGAACTTTCTTTTTGTGGTATATTTATAGAATGTTCCCAAAAATTAAGTTTGTTTATAGTTATCTTTGTTAAGCATTACAAATATTATATTCAACAAGGACTGGATAACTATACACTGCGAATAGAAACAACTTGTTTAGTATATAAAATATGGCCTTCTTTTCACGACTGGGTTTTTTAGGATTATTTTTTAAAAAATTATTTTAACAGTGTTTTTTTGAATAAAATATTTTTCTTTAAAATCTGAAATACAGCAGAATCACTAAACTTTTGAACGAGATAACTGTAATTAAATAGATAAGGAAAAATATATATCTTTGGTAACAAAACAGGAAATTTCATTTTAAAAAATGTCTTCATTGATTTTTCTAAATTCAGTCTTCCAGAACAAAAATTTGTAAAAACCCTTTGAAGTTTACGACGTTGTATTTTTACTAACAAAACTTATATTTAATTATAACTGAGTGCAACTTTTACATCATTTATTATTTAACTCAAATTCTAAAATAAAAGTATCGACCCAAGATGGTTGCAACATTCTCCTAACCAGTATGTATGTATGTATGTATGTATGTATGTATGTATGTATGTATGTATGTATGTATGTATGTATGTATGTATGTATGTATGTATGTATGTATGTATGTATGTATGTATGTATGTATGTATGTATGTATGTATGTATGTATGTATGTATGTATGTATGTATGTATGTATGTATGTATGTATGTATGTATGTATGTATGTATGGATTCACATTTTACGATAAGCGCAACCATTTTATACTTACACAGCAGCTAAGCGCGTCCAAAAATTTAAGCGCATCCAGAAGTGGATCCGTATAAACTTATACCTTTTAAAATGCAAATAACGCATTTTAATGATGATATAACAACTGCTGAGGGTGGATCCGGTTAACTGTTTACACAGCTATTTTACTTACATTATGTTGTTCGGAAATTTGTCTTATCCGGATCCGGTTTTTTTTTTTTTTTTTTTTTTTTTCTAATTTTTCTTTTTTATCTTGTTATAGTTTTTTTTCAATTCTGATTTGTATTTTGATAGATTTACTCCAGATTTACAACTTACTTTAATTACAGAAGTTGCAGCTGTGTAAGTTACGTCATTACGCAACGTAAAAGCTTAAATGGTAAACCATGCGAGTTTGTTCCAAAGAAACTCAAGACTGTTGAAGTATGTTAATCAAGCACGAAATTTTTGTTATTTTCTAATATTCTATAGTTTAAATCTTCATAATTTAAGAAAAATTTTCCTCGTAATTTGCTCACAGAAGTAAGTGAACAACTAATCAGACAAATGTGAGGCACTTTTATATCGTAAATCAGACAAATGTGACGCACTTTTATTGATATGGTAGTTGTTTTTTTAAGCTAATAAAATAAGCATCTAATATAGTGTACCATTTCTTTTCTCGTGGCCGAACTCCTGTAATTCAACATCGTACTATTCAATTTTAAGAAACTTAGAAACGTTCAATATAAAAATTTATACCATTTAGCCATCATAAAAAAAAAAATTTAGAAAATCTCTGAAAGATTTTATTTTGAAAATCTCCTATCGGTGCAAAAGGTTATCAGTTCTATGCTGTGCGAAATGCTAGCTATAATATATTGGTATAAATTTTTTACTAACTTGACTTTAGGTCTGTAATTTATTTATGACACCATTGCCATATAACTGTAACATTATCGCAAGCTTAATGAATACGTAGTTTTGTTGCTCCTTCTCAATATTAATCATGCTTTTATAAATGTTCAAGTTAATAAAACAAAATCACATTTTCTGTTTTAAGTTGCAATTACTTACATTACTTATAAAACGTTGAGATAGCGAAGAACATTCGGAACCTAACGATCATTTTTTGTTTTTTCTGAATTTGAATATTTAGTAACAAGTTTTATGTTTCTTAGTTCTTATCACCAAGTAAAAGAACGGTAGGGTAAAGATGAATTTTTTTTTAATATTTAAAAAGTAATCGTCTAGTTACTTTTACATTAAAATTGAAATGTTTAAGCAAAATAAGTTGTATCCTAATGACTTGCCGACATTTATTGAACGTTTATTTAAATCTACTAAATAAGTTTCCTGCATATTCCCGAAGTATTGGGTAGATTCAAAAAAGAGAAAGAAACTAAGTTTATGTAACATTTTATTAAAGTAAATAAATAAATCATTAGGCATTGCAAAATATACTTTTTTAAATGAAGACAATTCAAAGACTTGTCATTATTTAATTAAGTGTTTATTAACAGTCTGCTGCATTTAAAAACTAAGACGAAATACTAGAATTAATTCAAAAAGGTTTACAGAACTTCGGAAAGAAAGATTTCTTTAAATGTAAAATGTTTAAATAAAATTAAAAATACACCAAACTAAGTGCAGGCTGTTGCGTTCTTAAACCGAACAAACCTGCACTTAGTTATGATTTTTTGAAAAATTTCTTTCCAAAGTTTTGTTTTATTTTCATTTTCAATTGGCGGTTTGATGATGAAAACAACCTCTTTGAGTTGATTAATTTTATTGTCGTCTAAAGGTTTAAATGCAGCACTTTTTTTGTTATAACAAGTCTGTGACATTTCTTCATTTGTAAAAAATATATTTAGCAATGCCAGTGCAAGTACATGTCTTGAAGCTGCTTTTGCAGCTTGCCCCAAAATCTCATCTTTTATTTTTTCTGGGTAATCTTTTATATACTCATCAAGCAAACTGCTTGCAGCTACATTTTCACTAGTTTTCGTCAACTGTGAAATTAATCTAAACAAACAAAAAAATCTGTTAAGTAAAGCTGTAATAAGGTAAGTTTCTCTCTCTCTCTGTCTCTCTCTCTTAAAGTTAATGCAAATTATTTTTTTTAAGTTTTTGTTTTTTAAAAAATGAAATCTAGGTTTTTTGATTTTTAAATCTAGTAATTTTTCAAGCCAAAATTTTTTTGTTTGAAAAATTGAAAAAATGTAAAAATCAAATGACAAACTCGAAACTTCACGTGAATTTGTTTCTTACGGTGGTTTCCACATACAAGTTTAATACAAATGTAAAAGAAAAAAATCTCTCAGTTGTTTGCTAATTGTTCGTAGCTTTTTTTAAAAAATCATTAGTTTATATTGTATATTATTTAAATACAGTTTTTTGAAGTACTACTTCAATTGTTTTATATAGCGTTATATATAATCCAAAATCTTGAAAGAATAGAAACCACATCAAGTTGCATGTAATTTTTGCGGTGTGGCCAAATTCGAAGATTCGAACTATAAAATTTATGTAGCAATAAAACTTATGCAGCGAGTTAATGCCATTGTAATCTCATCTTATAATTTTAAAGTGTACGTTTAATACTTGAAAATAATCCAAAATATCGAAATTATATAGCTGCGTATAAGAGTTTTAAAACGAATTTAATCAGATATTGTTTGCACGGTGCCTGGGCCTAAAGTAAAGATCGCCGTGGTAAACCCGCTATTCTCTATTCCCTGCTTCAAAAAAATTGTGCCTAATAATTTTGTTTTCTTTAATTACGAAACAGCAAGTGGTTTAATATTTTTAAAATCGACCCTGTATCAGATTATTTTTTTCCTAATTAAATTGGGTTTAACTTTCAGCTCGCAACTTTACACATTTCCTAAAATATTCCTTGTCAAAGCTTAGGCGTTTTGGAAAGCTGTTGAAAACCGCCAAAGTGGACTTCAACTATTTCAAATAAAATACTATTGTTAAATCATTGAGTTTTGGTGAAATTCTAAAAAAGACATTAAAGTATTAAAAAACCCAGAATCGCTAAGGTTTCTTCAGGACTGTGCCTATCCGTGTGATTAAGCTCTGATATAGTAAACATTTTGTGCCTTGTCACTCTGTACCTAACTGTTCACGACTAAAGTTTTAAGCTGTGAAATCGCAGCTTAATTTCTAAAAATGTTTACTAGTCAATCGCAGAACTGTTATGTAGAAAGTATTGAGCACACGACTCAAAAAGTCTACAAATAAGTTAACCATTTTTGAAGATTACAGGTATTGTCACTTATTGACTTTCGGTTTTCGATATGTCCTGCTTCTTAAGTTTTTAAAGTTTTCCTAACTATTTATTGTAAATTGACCTACTTGACAGTTCTAAATTGCCTATTACGCTGGTCAACAGGAATTTTGAGTCAAAGTTTAGCATATCTGATCGTTATTTCTTCCACATTACAAACTTAAAAAAGAAAGTTCACACCGAAGTTTTTTTTATACCCTCCAAAGAATGTAATACTGAAACTTTTATTTCTTGATTTTAAACTTGAAGTTTTTTTTACAAGAGTACTATTTAACACAAACAATTGTTGTTAAAAAAATAAATATATGTAAAAAAGTTCAGAAATTTATGTTTTTTTTTTTATTTACCCTGTAATTGTATGGCCTTTCAAGTATTATCCTCCAAGTATAGTCTCCCACCTTGCTCTCAGTGTATTATACCTGATAATGACGTTCAATACATCTTGATAAAAATGTTTACTACTGTTTAACTACTTTTTAATCTCAAATAGTTAACTAAAGTAATACAAGTAAAACAGTTTGCTTTAAATCAAGAAGTGAATATTTATTAAGGGAAGAAGTTACAAAAATCGCATACTTTAAAAACAAGAAGCTGTTGCGAGAAACGCATCCTATAAAACAAGAAGCTTCTACAAACAGTTCGTTGCATTAATAAATAATGCAACAAACACCATTTTTCCGAATAGGCACCCATGCTATCTTTAAATTTTTCCATGCATGTAACATACACTTAAGGTATTTTTTAAGTATTGAAACGTTTCAGACATTAAAAACTTGCTTCATCAATACATGCTGAAGCGAAGAATCATCAATACGTCCCATATCACTGCTCAAGTATTTTCATGTTTTAGTACTTTTTTTGAATGTGTTGTACTACTGCAATGTATGGACATTCTGTTTATGACCAATTAAAGTGAAATGTTATTTACTTTCCACCCCATTTTCCATCCTTAATAAAACACGCTTCTCCTTATTTAGTCATAAAAAGAAAGTAAGATGAAAAGATTGTCGTAAAGAATCAAAGTTTGTCAAGAAAATGGTTTTAGCTATTTTTTTGTAAAAAGAATCAGAAAATATTCATTAAAAGAAACACTTGAAAAGAAATAATTTTTCAGCTGATCACTGCTATTCTTAGGATATTACTTTTGGGACCTTAGTTCTAAGTGGCTAGTTAACTTTGATACTGGGGGGACATATTGAGTGTGCATCTGTACTTATCACCACTAATCAAATTTTAAAGTAGTCCATGGGAAGATGGAGCACTTTCCTATTCGAGATGTATTTTTACAAAAAACATTTGCATTAGGTCAAAATGAGAGTGATATGGATGGGGAACTTCCCTTCCCCCATTGAGAAAACTCCTTTGCATTTTTAATTTTTTCAACTGTTACGTTATGCATCCGCCCTTTTATAAAAATTTTGTAGTTGTTCATGAATATTATTTTAAAAAAATCTTTTAACTTTTTCTATCTGATATTTTAAATAGGCACAGGTATTAAGGAATTGGAGAACTGTGTAGAAGCCCAATTAACTAACTTAAAGCAGTTGCCACACACTTACTCATAAAAAGACTAATCAGTGAGTGGATGGCAACTGATATAGCAACTAACCTTTCATCTCACTTAAATGACTATATTCATTTAAAAAAATAATAACACTGCATTTTGAAGGTGGTAACATCCCCCTCCGCCTTCCCATATCCTACAATTTAGAATGATGGAAAAATAAATTAAATAAATAAGATGAATATAAAAGTCTCATAACAGCTATCTATGGATTAACTTCTCATTTCTACATAGCCAAAAGTCATGCAAGTTATTTGAAAGATTTAAAGAACGCGCTTGAGAATAATGAATGCATTATTCTTGGTAACTTTGCAGAGAATTTCATTTGAAAAGATTTTTAAGGATTTCCTTGTATCACAAAACCTTTACTTACATTCTTAGAGTATTTGTTTTTCAATAGAACCCATTTTATTAACAATATTGAGAGTCCATGATACCAATTTTAAGAATGATCCTAAAGAAGTTTAATCTTTGACAAAAGATATTTCCGAAGGTATTGGGAGTTGAGAGAAATTTTTTGAGTAGTTCTAACTCAAATGTTTGAGCGACTAGTACCAATATTAAAAATAGTGTGACATATAGTTTCTTTATTATAAAAGTTTAGTCGTTTTGATGTGAAATGATTCATGTTCGTAACATAATTATTCCTAAGTCATTTTCAAAGAAAATTGTTTAAATTCGTTATTCATTTCAGTCGGGATAGTAAATGAAATACTTGGTAAAGTTGATTTAAAAAAGTTTGAGCGAAAATAACTTTTATATTCCTATTTTTCGTTTTGAAACGGTTTTGAAACGGTTTTGAAACGCTCAATCGAATTTCGAATTTTGCTAAATTTAAAAACGTAATAATATTTGCTTATCGCTTGAAACTGGTTTGCAACGCGTTTCAAATCCGTTTCACAACGGCTCGCAGTGAAAACATTCCACTGTTAAAGTAAAAAATATATTTTTGAGCAATTCATAAGTATCACAGAAAAATAAATTTTTTTAGATATGAAACTGGTTGATTGATAAATGAAACACCAAACGTGTTTTGTCACACCAAACCTTTTATTGGAGAGAAAATAGTTTTGTCTAAAATGTGTTTTTGTAACATTCATATTAACACGAAATATATATTGATAAAGTTAATCGAGAGTTGTTAAAAGTAGACAATATATAAGTAGAGTCCATAAATCCCCAACTTATTATCAACTAAATTTCAAACTGAAAATATCTACAAGTTTTCTAAGTCTTTTTAAATTTAAAGTAAAGTAGAAAGCGCATTTTATTAGTTACAGCTGCTTAATTTACTTAGTTTACACGTTTTTTTTATAAGAAACATGTTTATAAGAAACTAGTACTAGAAATCCAAAAATCTTAAGAAACTTATTAGTACTGAGTTACTTTTCGATAATAACTTTATTTTGTTAAGAGGAATTTTCATAATTTTTCACCCAAATATCAACATAACACGAAATTAAAACAAATATTATCTACAATGGAGAACAACAATTCAATAAGTAATTAATTTTTACGCGCAATCGAAAAATTCGAAATTAAAGAAAAAAGAAAAAGTTTTGAAACCCTTAAGAAACTCTTATAAAACTTTTAGCAATAGAATTGAAAAAAAGTACCCTTAAGATAAGAGACTTGCTAGTACTAGCCCATTTACTTGATTTCTTATTAAAAAAAAAACAACGTGTAACTTTATTGTATAAAGTTTTCTTTACAATCTAGTGGTGTGTAACCTAGTGATTTTAAACTTATTTCACTTTTTAAGTGAAATAAGTTTAAAAGAAATGGAGTAATCATATTATGTAAAACTTTCTTAAGTAAGATATTGTTCAATCTTACTGCAAGCAAAACTCGGGACAATAAAAGATTTAGAATTAGCTGAAAGTTCTTTGTTTTTAAGTCACAAATTTCTATTTTCTTAAAGTTTCTTAAATCTAGAAACAAATTTATGATGGTTTTACTCAGTTATGATCAAACTTTGTAACTACTTTTTGTTCATATGTAGTTATAAACAGATTCTTAAAAAAACAACTTTTTTTTTTGCTTGCGAGTTTATTCCCACAAAATGTTATTTCATTAAAAGTTCCAATGCAGAAGTCACCTAATGCCTGCATAATTTATATAAAATCGATTTTTATATATTTAGAGATCTCTTTTACTCTGTATTGAATTTGAAAATTGTGCAAAATTAATTTTTTTATTTTAAATGTTTTTTTGTTGCTTCTCCTTCGTAAATCGAGGAATTTATATCATTATCCCCTGGACAATCATACCCAATTTTTTGAGGAATGAATTAATTCCTGGCCTCAATGTCCAAAAAGGGTTAATTTTCTCGGGGATAATTTCCCCCTCCATCCCAAGAAAATTAACTCCATTTTGGAATTTATGTCTAGGGTGTCAATATCATCGGCCATAGAAAAACATGAAAACTCGATTTTTGAATTTTGCGCTAACTTGATGATATTTTGTTTTTAATTTACAATTGTTCATTTTTTCATGATTTTTTGATAACAGAGAATAAACTAGAAAAAAGGAGAAAATACGTATACTGAATTTTACTAATTTTTTCATTTTTAGGACTGATTTTGATTGTTTATTATCTTTCGCCAATACTAACGATGGGGATATGTGGATCCTCTTCTGGCTGCCATTGAAAATTTACATCCGTATTTTTAATTCACATTTAAGAACATTTTTCCCTCAATCTTGGGATATTAACATTTCATAAAATCTAGATATTTTGTTATTTTAATTTAGGCTAAAACAAAAAAATATTTAAATAAAATAAAAAGTCCGCGCGCATTTACACTGCTGGGCACCATCAGCAAATAAATGTTATATTTTTTATCAAATACAATTTTCTAAATTTTATAGTAACATTTTTAAAACAACTATTTTGTAGTTTCTTTCTCTTAACTATATTTTCTTAAATATGAGTGACTTGATGCAATTAACTGTAATTATGGTGCGACTAATTGTAAAATGAAAAAAAGGAATGGAGCTCTCATGTGTGCCCGTCCTTGGCCTATACTAGCTGTTCTTTATAGGATTTTTTTCTCTTAATACCAAAGATTAACTAACTGTATTACTGATCTTTTTTTATGGAAATTTAATATTTAAAATGTAACATACCAACTTTATTACGAAAACTATATTTTATTTCTCCTAAAAACATGAATTTTAGAATAAATGGCTGAAAAACTTTATCTAGTGATATAACTCGGTGTTGTGATAGGTGAGAAATTTTCATTCAAAACACACTTAAATGATCTTATTCTCAAATTAAGCCAACGGAATGTTAGCATAAGATCGACTTAAAGTTAAATATAAAACGTTACTATTCATATAACACTCATCCCATTTACAATATGTTTGTCAAGTTTGGGAAATTCTAAAACCGCATGCTTTTCTAAAACCGTTGCATTTCAAAATAGGGCAGTACGAATTTATGCACAATAATTTTCGTAATGTTTTTCCCTTTTTAACTTAAATCAGTTTTTAAATTGTCCATTTATCTGGGAACAAATACACGATATCCTTCCAAACTTTTTTCAAAACTGTTTTAATAATATGACAACGTGTCGAGATAACCTAAGGTCAGTCACTTATAACTATATTTTTTGGAATACCCTCCTGAACGTCCTAACAACAGGTTTTATCCGTAAGTCCAAGAATCTGTTTTTAAGGGACTTCACCATTTCTTCCTGAATAGTTCTGGTTAATATCATTCTTTAACCTCTATATATTTTTCTTTGTGAATATATTATTAATTTTACCTAAAAATTTTTAAAATAAAAATTCTGATTTAACTGTTACAATATAAATTTTGTGAAACTCTAATTTTATATTGTGATTAATTTATTTCTAATGATATTCTTGTATTTTATTAGTAAATCATTATTTGCTGTGAACTGAGTATTGTAACATTATTCTTTATAAGAATTTTTATTTTGTTTTATCCAAATTATCCGTTATTATCTAAATTACGATTTATTGCCATTTTTATCGTTGCCATCTAACTATTATATATTATCTATTTTATTATTATAATATATTATCTATTTATCATTATTGTTATAATCTAAATTTACGAATTATATAAAATGGGTTTCCAACGCGTTGCAAACGGGTTTAAAAACGCAATGCAAGCTATTTTATTCTTAAGATTAGAAAATTCGAAACGTGACATACTAAGCGTTTTAAAACCGTTTCAAAACGAAAAACAACAATATATAAAAAAAAAATTTTTTTCTTCTTTAATCGGTTTGTAACCCTATGAAATTGAATCTCCATTATTTTTAAATCAAACACGAAAATATTACCCAGGTAAGATATTATACCATTATTGATTACAGGCATTAATTGAAAGATGTTTCACAAAAATAAGGAAACTTTAGAATTTCTGTAAGCTCATTTTGTTACAAATATTACAGTTCTTAATATATTGATAATTTCACGAATTCATTACAATACAGTTTTGTTATTTTTAAGTTAGTTAACGAGTGAAGTTTTAGCGAAATTTGATAATTATGCTTTTTGGCTTTGCCACTCATCGAAGTAATTATCGACTTAATCACAACCGTATTCTTGATTTAGTTATTTTTGGGCGAACCAATAAAGAAGCAGAAACATGTCATTTTAGCGGTGGTTTTTTAAAACGAACTTTACAAAACAAAATAAATCGTCATAGAGCATAAATAAATAGTTGCCCACATTCATTTTATACAGATTCGTAAAAATAGTAAAAAGATAGAGTTGAGGAGTTTTTAGATATTTTAATTTATTATGTATAAATATTTTCTGTACGAAACTCGTTTTTAAAAATAACTATATTTACTAAACGATAATAGTTTCTAAACATATTTTCGAGATTTTAAAAAAATTTAAGATTTTTAAGAACTTATATCACTTTACTCTAATTTACAGCTAAACATGGCATCATTTTTACCCTTGTCAATAAAAAAACTGGAAGAAGAAATAGCTCATCTTAATGTATACGATTTGCCATTAAATCCATCAATTATAGTAGGCGAAGGCACATCCGCAATCGTATACATTCACAATTTAAGAAAAAATACAGTTGCTGTGAAAGCGTTTAAGAGGCAAGTTTCGAAAAAAAAGATCATGGATATCGCTCATGTATTAAGAAAACTGGAAAATGATAACGTAGTAAAGTTCTGCGGTTTTAGTACAAAACCGTCAGCGCTACTCTTTGAATATTGCCGCGTTAATGTCGACGGGGAAAAAGTACACAACCTGTCATCACTTTTATCAATATTTAATGACAATACTTATTTCAACTTTAAAGAGAGATTAAACTATATATTCCAAGCCACCAAAGGATTGATTTATTTACACAACAATGGAGTTGTCCATCGTGACTTTAAACCGAGCAACTTACTTGTATTCGGAAGTTTAAATGAAATATCAGTTAAGGTAGCTGATTTTGATGGAATGATGCTCCTAAAAGAAACTATAACTGCAACCGTAACTTCTTTTCCGACAAAAGGAATGACTTTATCGTATACTGCACCAGAAATCTGTTTTGGTTACGTAAAAACTCCATCGAAGAAAACCGATATATTTTCTTGGGCTATTTCTGCTTAAGAAATTTTATCAGATCTGTCATCACCTTGGCAAAACGTACTTCCATCTTTAAAGGATCACTTACTAACTGAAGCTTTATGCAAAGGCATCAGACCAATATTGGATGATGTAAAAAATCTCTACCAAACAAAATCAATAGATGCAACAATTACAATTTCATTTATTCATTCTGCATAGAGCGGAGAACCATCGGAACGACCTGAATTAGAAAGGGTAACTGAACAATATACTTATTATTAACGTAACATATGTCCGTAAAAGTAAATTCATTCCGAATAAAATGAAAATACATTTTTTAAATTTATTCTTAATAAAGTTAAAAAAAAGTTTTTTTGTACAAATTTTTTCGGTTTTAACTCCTAAGCAATTTTTTATTTGCAGTTTATTGAGTTCATGGAGAACACCTTGTCATCCAAGCAAAAGGAAGCTGTGATATTGGAAATTGAAAAATTGCAACCAAATTCTCAGGTAAAATAAGTTAAATCCAAAATTTAAAAACTTTTTTTATTACTAAAAACAATTTTGTGTTTTCAAAATTTTGAATTACTGTCATACATTTGAAAAACGTGTAACTATTTACTAAGACAATAGTGAGACTCCAAAAAACCTTTTTAAAAATTTCGTTCTTATTAGAACCAAGAATTGTTAATGTATGATGGAGTATCCAAGACGACATTAAATTGCAAGAATTCTTTTACAAGTGAAGAGGCTGAGAAAAACAAAATAACCTCATTTGAAGAATCAGAAACACATAATAAGAAACTTGACCTAGCAACTAGTTCCCAGGACAAGCTCCTTGAAAGTGTTTTTTTTAAAGATAATTTAATTGATAACTTTAACAAGGACAATGTTCTAGGGACAAGTTTGCAATCATGTAGTGAGCTCAAGAAGGTAAAGAAAAAAAAAACTAACAACTTTTTAAATTTTCTTAAACTTTTTAAATTTATTAAACTATCAAATTTGCATTTTTATTTATTTATGATTTGTAAAGTTTTCACATTTTATACAGTTTTTAATGGTATATTGCTTATATCTTGCTAGAATATTGAATTTATGGACTTCACAGTTAATAAGTTTTCTTGTAAAATCAAAGATACCCAACCTGAAGAAAATAGTATAGGGTTTAAAGAAAACTCACAATGGTTAAATGAACCTAATTCCCAGGGCCTTCTCCTTGAAAGTCTGGTTATGGGACAATGTTATCCCAATAACACAGAAAATCAAGAGAATGCCCAGGTTTTAAGGTTAAATTTGAACAACAAGGTATATACTAATAGTTTTTCTTTACATTTGTTGTGAAATTTTTCTTTTTACTCACATACTTTTACCAAACTATTTATCTGACAATAATCAACTAAAAAAAATTTTTATTGCAATTTTTATCAAAAACCTTATAGATTAAACTGAGTGCAACAGCTGAGAAACGAACACGCTCTAATGTTCAAAGAGGGATATCTTTTGCTTCAAAAGAAAGAAAAAAACAGATACCATGATACTCGAGGTTCCCTTCGTTGCTTGGCAAAACTTTTGATTGAATTTAGAAAACAATCAAATAATTCCAATGCTAGAGCTGAAGATATGGTGTTGAGTGAAAACTTTGACAAAATAGTAAGTTCAGCAAAATTTTTAACAGGGTACAGAGGCCCAAGAGATATTGACAATCCTAATACTTTTTGCAAGCTTGGTTTTTCACTTCACAACCTAGTTTTAATTGTCCGTGCTGTGTCGCTAAAAGAAAATAATAGCATAAGGACAGAAAAGTGTAGAAATTTTTTAGAACTATATGAATCAGAGTGGCTCATACTTGCAAATAATGCAAGGGCAACCTATAAGTGTAAAAAGGCTAAAGCACCTGAGAAACTTCCTCTTGAAGATGATGTTGTTATCTTTAGATCCTTTCTAGTCAATGAAATAGAAAAAAAATTGTGAAAAATTTGTTGTTAAAGAATACAGATATTTACAAAAACTCACACTTGCACGCTGGATGAGTTTCAATGCACGACGAGGAGGGGAGGTTTCTAAACTAAAACTTTCAGATTGGGAAGGAGTAGAAGATGACAGATGGAAACGTCGAAATGATATTGACCAAATTGAAGATGAGGTAGTTTTTTTTAAATTACTTTTGATTTTAAAACTGTATGGGCTAACTGATGTGAAATTATTTAATTTTGGTTTAAACTAGTATAATCTGATAATCTAGGTAGAGCGGAAACTAGCATGTCACCTTAAATTATGCTACGTTGAAGGAAAGAAAAAAAAGGGCAAATCTGCTTTAGTACCAATTCTATTTACAGATGAGTCAGTTTCAGTGATAAGACTGTTAGTTAAATATCGCACAGCTGCAAACATATTGAGCGACAACTTATATGTATTTGCAAGTGGCTTAAGCGATCTTTATTACTGGGGATGGGACACCTTACAAGCTTTAACAAAGAAGATACCATTATTAAAGCAACCAAAACTAATCACACCTACAAGAACTCGTAAGCTCCTTGCAACTCTGCTGCAGCTCCTAGACATGTCACAGGCTGAACTAACATGGCTTACAAACCATATGGGGCATACTCATAATGTTCATTTTGCATGGTACCGCAAAGAAGATAGTCATATAGAATTGACAAAAGTGGCAAAAATTTTAACAGCAGTAGATAAGGGAAAGAAATTAAAAAACAAAAAAATAGACAATGTTTTAGATGATGACAAAAGTGATTATGAAGTTGAAGGTATCAATTCTGTAACAGTAGATAAGCCAACTGAAGGTTAGTAATTTATAATGAATGAAGTTTTTAAACAAAAAAACTGAGATTATAACTACACTAGGATTTAACGAGTAACATTGAAATCAAACTATAATCAATGCATTAATCATTTTAAGAATTACAACACAGAATTTATACTAAAATCTTATATGGCAAACACTAATACTTAACCAGATTAACTAATTTTGAAAATAAATAAACTCAGTACCTGTATCTGTAGCTGTGATTGCAAACTTTATTTCAGATGAAAGAACAAAGCAAACCAAAGAAATCAAATGTAAACAGATAGAAAATTCTGATATTGCCATTGCAGATGATGAAAATGGTGTTTCTAGTAAAAGGGTAACAAAATATTAAATTACAGAGAAAATTACAAACTAAAATATTAATTTTTGTACATTTTTCTTTATAGTATATATCAATATAAAAATATATATGTGCACACACACACACACACACACACACACACACACACACACACACACACACACACACACACACACACACACATATTTTTCAAAAAAGAAAAGAAAATTATTTACTAAATTTTATTTAGAAAAAAACATGGAGTAAGTGGTCAACAGAAGAAATGAAAGAATTGAAATTAGCATTCAAAGCATACTTTATTTCTAATAAAAGACCCCAGCATCACAATTTCTTGAATGTTTTAAGCAAATTTCCTCATCATAAGTTGAGAGGATTAGAAAAAGTTAGGGATAAATTCAACAGTGAATTTAAGAAGATAAAGAATTCTAGGTAAAATTCTGTTTCCTCAATAAAATTTGATTCATATAACCTGCATATGTGATTTGAATGATTATATGATAATCATATATATTATATATATATATATATATATATATATATATATATATATATATATATATATATATATATATATATATATATATATATATATATATATATATATATATATATATATATATATATATATATATATAATGTTTAAAAAATAAGACATACTTTTGCTTTAGAAAAAGTAAAATTACAGAATATGAAGAAGCTGGAGCATAATTCTTTTAAATATATACTAGATTTATTTTTTATATATTTTAACGTTTACATTTACTATTGCTGTAAAAATTTTATTTTAAAAACTTTTCCTTCGCCATCCTTAGCTAACCTTTCTATTTAATGACGCGCTACTGCATATTCACACCCCCTCCCGTCTTTTTTCCCTTTATTGCAAGATGAGAAAGATCGTTGTTGAAAATGAAAGAAAATCAATCAATATTAATTTTTGACCAACATAAAGTAGTCTTATTTAAAGTTGAAAAATTTAAAAATCCCATCAAAATGATTATAATCGCCAATTTTTTAACGGAATTAGTTCTTTAACTTGAAACAAAGTTTGCAACGCAAATTGATGTTTTACACAGAAACAAGAAAGAAAAAGTGGGGTTAAACTTTCAAAAAAAGGTATAAAAGTTCTCGAGAGAACAAAAAAAAAATAATAGTAGAGTAATTCCCATTTAACGACTTTGAGCTTTATTCTTACGGATTATGATGAAGGCAACAAGTCTTCATTTCGTTTTAATTTAGTTGTATGCTGTGATGTATTTCGCATTATCAATTATAACTCCAAGATGTTTCTTTTATGTTTTTCAATTTTTTTTAAGGTTAATTAAACAAGAAAAAGAAAAACTAATTTGTAAATAATAATTTTCGCACTTTCCTCGTTCTTTCTGTTTATATACAGTTTTTCTCTCTTCTTTTATAAGTAAAAAAAATGTTTGCTTTTAAAAACCTCCACTAATCGCATCCAGACGCGCTTAGCAGTAAAACTACAAACCGCGGCATAAATCAATAACAATGATGAAGATGTGGATATGGTTTTCTCAGTATTCAGTATATAATATAATAGAAGCTTTCGAATCAGTATCGTGTAAAGTTGGATCCGCTTATACTAACTTTTCGATATATACAAATATTTGATTTCACTGTTTAAACGCTTCCGGGCAAATTTCAAATAAAGTCCTTAGAAATCCCTCATTCGAATGTATTTAAGTATAATTATACATTTTAATTCAAGATTAGAGAAATTAAAACTCTTTTAGTGAACAAAAAAAAAATTTAAATTGGATCCGTTTGTAATGGATAAAGAGGTGGTCGCCCTTAACGATATATGTTCCTATGTATGTATGTATGTATGTATGTATGTATGTATGTATGTATGTATGTATGTATGTATGTATGTATGTATGTATGTATGTATGTATGTATGTATGTATGTATGTATGTATGTATGTATGTATGTATGTATGTATGTATGTATGTATGTATGTATGTATGTATGTATGTATGTATGTATGTATGTATGTATGTATGTATGTATGTATGTATGTATGTATGTATGTATGTATGTATGTATGTATGTATGTATGTATGTATGTATGTATGTATGTATGTATGTATGTATGTATGTATGTATGTATGTATGTATGTATGTATGTATGTATGTATGTATGTATGTATGTATGTATGTATGTATGTATGTATGTATGTATGTATGTATGTATGTATGTATGTATGTATGTATGTATGTATGTATGTATGTATGTATGTATGTATGTATGTATGTATGTATGTATGTATGTATGTATGTATGTATGTATGTATGTATGTATGTATGTATGTATGTATGTATGTATGTATGTATGTATGTATGTAAAACTTTTAAAGGTTTTAAATAGATAGCGTAACTAGCATTAAATCGCATCGGACCATTTGTAGCAAAAAACGTGAGGTAAACCCGGCCCTGCATCAATTTCCATGGCAAAACCGAATGTTCATTATAAGAAACTTATGCCGTGCATCTGGTTGGATTAGCGGAGGGAACAACCATGAACTACTTCAGCTTAAAACATCTCTCGTGAGTAGTAGGGAAATGCGGGTTCTGGCGCATTGATGCTACTACTATAAAAAGCGGGTTCAAGCTCATGAACATTTTTGCGCAAGCTCATGGGCATTTTTGCGCAGGGTTCAGGCTCATTTCCATTTTCTATAGAAAAAAAATGTCATATCGGTTTCTAGCTCATTGACATTTTTGCGCATTTTCATTTTTGTGTATTTTCATAATGAGATGACATTATGAAAAAGGGTGTGAATGACTTATTCTTTGTTTTGGTTGTTAAGCGTAGTAATAGACTTGACCTAGAAGAAGGTAAAAGCTTCCGGATTGACCGACTTGAGCATCACCAGAGTTGAGCGTGACAACGAGTCTTCTACCAGCTGCGACAGTAGGCATAGAATCTGCTTCTCCGAAATTTCTGTAAAAAGAAATGGTAGATGTAGATCCGATGGATGCGGTGGATTGGTAAAGAAGTCCAGTCGATTTGTTGTTGAATGAAGTCACATTTGAACCGTTCCATGACGACAAATAAAAATCTTCTAATCCTGAGGAGGAAAAGAAGCATGTGCTGTCACCGTCATATCCTGGAAAATACGTGTAATTGTTGGTGTTGTACGGTGTCCAAGGAGTGAGAACAGTGCCGTTACCTGGAGGTAAATTCCCATCGTACATTCTGACTCTAGATTCCCACCAGTTTCCAGAGGCTCCGATGATGTGCATCCTGATGTATTTCAACGACACACCATTTCCTTTTCCGTTGGTGTTCAGCAAAACGTATTCGCTGCCGTAAGTGGTGTTCAAATATCGAAACGTTCTGCAGTACAGTTTGTAAAGAGGGATGGTTGCAGGAATGGAAGCAAGTGTGGAAATGAACGGTTGAATCCAATACGTGATGGCAGTAGCATTTCTGTTGACGAGTTGAATGGAGACGTCGTTTCTGAAAGGCATGTCCAATGTGAAATATCCTCCCAAGGAAGTGGTGTTAAGCATGTTGCATCCCTGCAAAGAGTTGTTGTAAAAAGCCCCTCCCAAAGGAGAAAAAAGCAAATCAGTGGCAAGTCCTGTTTGATCTACTCCAACTCCTTCCGTGGTTTCTGCATAATTCCCCACATTGATTTCTCCATCAGTGAAGATTCGAATAAAAACTTGACCAGGAATATTCGTACCAGAGGCACTGTATAAAGCCAACCACAATCTTCTCAACACTCCAGATTTTCCAGAAAACGCAAACACTGGCGAAGTGGTTAGCGCCGCAACCGTCTGAGACTTGAATCCCAAACTGGTAAAACTAGATCCTGGAACGTCACTGGTCAAACTCGATTTTTGCAACAACAAGTCTACATAATTCTTTGTTGCTCCGTCTTGCGTGTTGGTTGGATCAGTCACGTTGATCAATTTGTGTGAATTCAAATCCAAATCTGCTGCACCTACAGTTGTTCCACCTGAAGCATGCGTGTCTACGTAATTTTTCGTAGCTGAATCTGAAGCTGATGTAGGCTCAGCCAAATTAGTTAATTTGTGCGACGTCATGTTAATGTCGGTGTATGAAATAGTGTTGTAAGAGACTTTGGTGTCTACATACCCTTTTGTCGCTGCGTCTTTTAAAGCGGTAGGGTCGGAAACGTTGATCAACTTGTGTGAGTTCATGTCAATGATTCCAGTGATGGTGCTAGATCCGTCTACTTTCACATTCATGCTCGAGCTGACGTCGACGTAATTTTTAGTGGCGGCGTCATGTAAATCGGTCGGTTCGTTCAAATTGATTGCCTTGTGAAAGTTCAAATCCAAATCTGCAGTTCCAACTACAGTTCCAGTACCACCTGTCACGTGATTGTCTACATAATTTTTCGTAGCAGCATCGTGTGCGTTAGTCGGTTCACCCAGGTTGATGATTTTATGAGAGTTGTAATCCAAATCTGCAGTGATGGTGCTCGATCCGTCCGTTTTAATATAAACGTTACTGGCTGAGTCTGATGCAATACTATCAAAATAAACACTGATTTCGCTTCTGTTGAATTTGTCAATCATTTTTTAATGGTGAAAAATTTTTTAAATCCGTTTGCGGATTCATGGAAAA
This sequence comes from Hydra viridissima, assembly GCF_058129835.1. Taxonomy (NCBI): domain Eukaryota; kingdom Metazoa; phylum Cnidaria; class Hydrozoa; order Anthoathecata; family Hydridae; genus Hydra; species Hydra viridissima. The sequence goes on from NW_028324309.1 coordinate 9,127,977, forward strand.
TTCTTTGAATTTTTTAAATGAGTAAAACTTTTAAAAAATCACCAAAGGGTGTTGACAACGTCTTGAAAGCTGTCTCCCTCTTCGCATTTTTTCAAGACGTAAAGACACAAGTGTCCACAATAAGACGTGTTTCCAAATTGAACCCTTTCACTGTTGTAAAAGACAGGACTTTTCAAATAGTCAACGAGCTCGACGAGAGGTGGTTGAGCGTAAGAGTCAAAGCTGTATTTTTTGTCTCCGTCTTTGAACCAACACACCCAATGAAACCCATCTGTGCTCGAATCCCCCGTGTTGACAATTCCACATTCTTTTTTTCTTGGCTTTTTTGGCAACGCGTCTCTGACAAAAACTCCTCGAAAGTTTTTTATTTTTAGTTTTTTTGCTGCTTCCATCAACTGAATAGTGGATAAAGCCTCGTTTGGTAAAACAATTCCCTCCACATTTATTTTTTTGTTTCTCATTTTTTTATTTTGTTATTTTTTAAATCCTTCATTTTTGTTACTCGTCTTTATCACTTACCTTTTTTAATTTGTAGTGACCATAAGCCAACGTGTGTATTCCATCTTCCAAAATGATCCTTTTGTCGTCGTTAGAGCTGAGTGCGACTTTGTTAATTTCTTCGGTGTAAACATCGTGATAATGAGATCGTATGACGTTCATTTTTCTGAGCTGTTCTTCTTTAGTCATTAAGCAGTTTTTATAATCTTAATGAGTGATGTGCTTTTCAACCACACATTTCTGAATTCCTTTGCATTTTTTGTGTTCTTTTTTTTCATTAAAGACCTCATAAGAGTAGAGCTTAGGACGAAGTCCAACAAACTCTTTAATTTGCTTACCACCTGTTTCATCCTTAAACTTACCGATAACCTTTTTATTTTTAAACCCAACGTCAAATGCAAAGTTTTGAACAGCAGGATGATCTTTAGGAAAGTCGCTCGTGTCAAACTTGCTTTCAACGTCATCAACAATGTCTTTGTAAAAGTCTTCCGTTTCTATTTCATAAAAGAGCGAGTCAGTATCAGTCATGAGTAATTTCAGCTTATCCCCGTATTTAGGTTTCATGTAGTCGTAGTGATGTTCATACATGAGGGTTTTGCTGATGTCTAGGATGCTCATTCCCAAGAAAACAGGTTTGTCGTAAAAAACAAATACCTTTTCCATGTGAACCGCGATTAAGTTTTCATCAAAAATGGTGTTTCGTTTATATTTAATTTTTTTAGATAATTTTATAGCTTCTTTTCTCGTGGTAATGAGTCTAACATCAACGCGTTTTAGAATATTCTCCATGGTTTTCCCAAAGACAGAGTTGTTCATGAGTTTGAAAAATTCTTTATCAGATTCGTTTGTAGCTTCTTTTCTCTTATCGGTGTTGAGATCAATATACTTTTTAATGAAAGGTTCTTCTTCAAAGGTGATACCTCGATGAATTTTTGTAGTGATCAACCCCATTCGTTCATAGAGTTTTAGGTTTTCATGGTGAATAACATATTTTTCTTTGTTGTTTAAATTGGGAACTAACTTTTCCACTTTTCCAACGAGCATTCTTTCAGGAGCTAAAGGATAATCATTGTGTAAATCGTGAAGACTTTCAGGATAATCTAAATCAACTTCGAGAATGCAAGGTATGGATTTCCAATTTAAAAGTTCATCCTCAGTCATCCATCTAAATCCTCTAACTGGAAGAGGTTTGCTCATAGCATATCCATAAAGATTATTAGCGTCTAAATATTGAAGGAATTTCGAAGGTTCTGAAGGTTTATAATCATCACTCATGTATTTGTTGTTAGCAGTTCCATATCGATTGGAGATCATGCAGATTCCACCGCGTATTCCTTTTCGAAACATGTTGAGCATATCAATATCAGTTATAAGCTCTATTACAACTTCAGTTTTCTTTAGCATAGCATCCCAAGCCAAACCAGGGGAGGTGTAATACCAAGCAGGATCAAGACTGTAATGTTCCATGCAAGTGTCTCTAAAAGTTTCAAAGACATCTGCCAGTATCAACACATCCGACACGTTGTACAAATCGTGATAATCTCTGAACGTTTTGCATTGAAACGTGCTCCAAACCTTTTGCGCATGCGCGTATTCTTCGTCGCTTATTCCCTCGTGTCTAAGTTTTGAGAAAAACGCTTCTTTTGGTGGTAATTGCGTTTCTTGAAATTTATCGAATCCATCCACCCAATCGTAAGGGTATACACCTTTTTTACAAAGCAAATTAAATTTTTCACCTTCAAAATGTAATGCAAGGTTTTTAAACTGCTCTGGCTTTAAATTTTTAGACAAAGTATCCAAACTGGAGGAAAGGAATTTAAAGCTGTCGATGAACCTCAATTCAATTTTTTTGTTTTTTGGTTTTCCATCTTTTCCAATGTACTCTCCCACTTTGATTTTTTTCGAGAAGCTGATATATTTTTCTTCATTGTTGGGTATGCAAGTGATCTTTCCACCTAATCTCTTAATGAACAAATGAGTGTCGTAACCAGACAAGTTATGAAAGACAACAGGAATGAATTTTGGAACTTGAAATTTTTTATTGCAATCGTCGTGAGCCGCTCCTCGATACTTTCCAGTAAAATGACAGTGATCGCGTACTTTGTCGTCTTTGAGATTTTTATTGCAAATGTGGCAAACTGTTGCGGATTTGAAATTATTTTCGTCCTCTTTTGTCAAAACCATCTTTTTTTTCTCGATTTTTCCAAAAATTTCTTTTATTTCTTTTTCCAAACTTTCGACAAAAAATTGAGCCACGTCTTGGTTCTCGTTTGACGATTCGGAAATGGATGGTTCAGCATCATAAACGGTTTCATCAAAACATTTGATGTAATAGGAAAAGGAACTTGGAATGTGCCTTTGAAACTTTTTTGTGTAAGACTGGTTTGAGTTGGTAGCGCACGTGTCTATCGGCTTGATAAAGCTTTCAAAGTCAGCATATACGATAAATGGAACCCTCATTGACTTTCCGATGCCTTTAAACTGAAGAGTTGCACCCTTTTTAGGAAGTTCAATTCTCATTGGCGCGTTTTTATAACAATCTTCCCGATGTTTTTGAAGCTTTTCTTCTTGATCATAACGTTGAAGACACCTTCTGCAAAAATGTTGTTTTCTTTTACCTTTTGATGCTGAGGAGCCGGCAAATCGACTGAAACTATTAATGAGACAGTAATGTTCTGTGTCTTCGTTTTTAATATACAGCAAATCAACATTATGCTTTCGATCGAGAAAGTCAGATACTTTCAAAGGGTTGGGTTTTTTATTTTCATACTCAAAAACGTTGATGCTAATGTCTGGATTATTTTTTTCAAACTTGATAATATTATGGTAATTCACAGGAAACTCCATTCCTTCCCAATTCAGCTCTTTTGACTTTTCAATCAAGTCTTCATCAATTCTTTCGTTGTTTTTATTTTTAAGATTCAACGCTCTGGTGACTGACCATTTAAAACATTGATTGTCGTTGTTTTTCATGTTGATGATTGCCTTTTTGTCTTTTAGATCGTCAGTCAGCTCAATGTAGGATCCACCGCTGAGAGGTGTGTAATCGATAAAGTTTATATCCATTCTTAAAATCTTAGATAGGGTGCTATTAGAACCTAAAGCATTGTATTTGACACTACTTTCCAAGACTTTTTCTTCCATTTCGCTCATTAACTCTCTTACATCTGTAGCTGCTCGAATAATTTCCGAGCTGGATGAAAAGCTTGCTTCCCGAGTCACTTCTTCACCAGTCATCATGCTTACAGATTTCATTTTACACGTTAAAATAATTCTTACTTTTGTATTCCTTTCTCCTTCCATGGTTTGAATGGCAGACTCTCTTACCAAATTAAAAAAGGATGCAATGTCTTGATATTGTGAAGAAGGCTCGTAAGAATATAACCTAACAGTACTACCCAAAGCGTGTTCAGTCAACTTGAATTTTATTTTATAAGGCTTTGGCAAGGGTTGTTTATACACTGTTTTTAATACAAGTGATTTGATAGACTGTATCTTTTTATCGATTTGTTCCGCTGATTCGCTTACCTTCTCCTTGACTACTTCAGGAACGTAGGGTTCTATCCAATCTTTAACATCATCAAACTTAGTTTTAACATACGACGCCACACTTTTTGCAGCTGCCTTCAGACTTGAAAAAAATGAAGGTCTCGGTGGAATGACTGGTTTTGGTGTTATGGCAGGTGTTAAATCTAAAACCGGTTCATCAAGGATGTGTTTTTGCAAATGAATTGGTTTCGGAGCAATAGGAGGCTTTACCACAGGTCTTGGTGGAATGATTGCTGGTTTCGGAGCAATAGGAGGCTTTATCACTGCAGAAGGAACAAACCTTACTTTTGTTGGCTTTATTGAAAGTTTTGTCGGTTTTATTGAAACTTTTACAGCTGGTCTAACAAACCTCACCACGGTAGGTCTACGAAAAGAAGCAGGAGCAGAGACAACTCTAGGAGGCTGCAAAGCCATTATAAGTTCCCCCTTTCTCATTTTAGAATATCCTCTTATTTTTTGCCCTTTAGCAATTTCTTTTAATTCTTTCAACGTTTTGTTTTCCATTTTTATTATAGCAAGTAATTTATTTAACCCAAAATCATTTTTCTAATAGTTTTTATTTCTTTTCAATTCTCTGAAAAAAGAATTGAAAAAATTTTTTAGATCCGTTTGCGGATTCATGGAATTTCACAAGTGAAATTTTTACATTTCTCACGGACTTTTTCTTTCCAGCTTTTCCGAATTTAAAATTTCAATCTTTATTCCATCTTCCACTTTTCCATTTCGACGTTCTAAATATCTCCATCCATGTCCTGTCTTTTTCATTGCTTTGTAAAGGGATTTGTATTCAACCACTTCCCCGGTTTCCATATTGGTTGTTTTCACAGACACAGGTTTATTTCGAATTGAAGCAAGCCTCTCATATTTTGGATCGATCGGTTTTTTTTCCGTTTTCTCATTTTTCATTTTTATTTCTTTTTTTGGTCGACCCACTGACCTGTGTTCTTTTACACCTTTCAAAAGCAAATCTTTACTTATTAGATTATTATCAATCGCAATCATCATCAAAGGCAACAATTTGTTTGAGGTTAATGTGATTCCATTTTCCATAAGCAAATTTTTCAGATAATTTTTTGTATATCTCATGTTTTATTTTTAAAAAGAAAAATATTTTTTTTAAATCATTTTTGTTAAGAATCTCATGACGAACTTTCAAACCTAATAAACAACGTTCATGTTGGTTCCGTCGGAATCGAATTTGATCAATCTGTCTGAAATGATCACTGCAAAAATAACGGTGTTTTCTGGTACTGCTGTTCGAAATTTGAGGTTGACCACCAATTCTGCCGTTTCAGAAACAACTCTTTCTTTTTGCTTGCTAATGTCTACAAAAACAACGGATACAAATTTTTATATTCAAGCAGAGACAAACCAGATTGACAAACAAGTTCGTTTGTACCATAATATTTATCGTCAAAAGAGAACGCGTCAGAATGAGCCATGGTAATTTTCTTTTCTCCAAAATTCAAATCGTAATTGTAATATGGATATTTTATTCCATTGACGGTTACGAAAAAATTGCTGACATCACAATGGTTGAAAATGGCTGGATTTAAAATTTGACTGGATTGCTTGTTTGTCTGAAGTCCAAGCACGATATATCTCGGAACACTTCTGTCCGTGATTCTTCCAAGGGTCCAAGTGAATTCTGTGAGACCGGCAGGAATGGTTTGTCTTTCGACTCTGTTTGACTTATAAGCTACTGGGATGCGAATTTTACTCGCCATTAATTTCAAGAATTCGGATTTCTTCGAAACATCCAACTCAATTCTAGGCATAAAAATTCTGAATTTTTTAAGGTCAATCATTCCTGCGGCAACAGTCTCGGCTCTGTAAATGGCGTCGTCGTATTCTTTTTTTGTAAAGGTAATGACGTGTCTGAATCCATAGACGAATTTGTCGTAAGTTTCGCAAAAACCAAAAATGTGTTTTAAGGGTATCTTGAACGAAAATGCACCAATGGATGTCGTGTCTGCAAACAAGTGGTCTCGCCTTACAACAAACCCTGGATTTCCGGTGGCGTTGGAATTGTCTTTATACCACATTTGCTTCAAACCATCTGCAAGCTGAAAACCAAAAGGGTATTTCAACAATCCAAGCATGGTTGTTCCTTGACCTGGATGCAAAACCCTTTCCACTTGTTGTCCTCCTAAATCATAGGTCACATCGTTGAATAAATACATGATGGCGTTGTTTATCAGAGCAATGTTGTCTGTTGCTGTGTATGCAGTTCCATCCGCTTTTTTGAGAACCCCTTCAACGAGGATGTAAGCCTCAGACGGAAGTGTCAGCACAGACTGACAATCAATTTCAAAAACGATCGATCCTGAAGAATTTAAATCGAGGATTGTTGGGTGGTACTCGAAAAAATCAACTTTTTCAATTCCAGTGTCATACTCTGGCATTTCATCAACTCTTAATCTATCGGTGTTTATCATTTTTAAAATGAGAAAAAAAAATTTATGTCATTTTTGATTTGTTAAAATAATTAAGCAATCAAAAGCCCGCTCCCCATTTTAACGAGATCTTGTATTCTAGCCGCGTTCTTTTTCGTCATTTTCTTTTTCACTTGAATGGAAGAACCAAACATTTTTTTATGCAGCTCTTCCATTGGACTAATATACGGATCAGTCTTTGCCGCTTCGTTTACAATCGTGGTGAATATTTGGTTTGGATTCACTGTTCCTGTCTTGGCGTAAACTTTTTCAAGCGCTTTTTTTCCTTTGTCGATGGCAACGTCTTTAGCAGTGGATATAGCTGAAGAGGCTAATTCTTTTCCAGCAGATTTGGCGGCTGTGATTGCTTCTCTTCCAATTTCGCTTGCTGCTGCTTTTCTCAATAAATGAAGAGACGATCGTGAAGCATTTGTGGCTGCCATTCTCCTCAAAAAATTTTTAATCGCGTCCATGATTCCTCCACCTCCAACGACGTTCTTTTTAAAATATCTTCTGTTGTTCACAATGAGCATTTTTTTAAAATGAGAAAATATTTTTTTAGATCCGTTTGCGGATCAATGGAATTTCACTTGTGAAATTTTTAAATCCTTTGGATTCATGGAAACTCACAAGTGAAATTTTTTAGATTCTTTGAATCCGTTTTCACGACTCGATGTATTTTTGAATCGCTCTGTATTCTTCTTTGTTAATTTCCCCCTGTCTCAAAAGCTCGTCACAAATGGCTACGGCTTCGTTTCTCGATGCTATATTTCCAGCATGTCCTGCGGCGATGCTCAAGTTAAGCCTTTGCGTAAGCACATTCGGATCGCTCGGAAGAATGATCACTCCTCGACCTTTTTTTCCACTCGTTAGTGTGTAATTTTTTTCCCAAATGGGTGAAATAATCGTTTTCCACTTATGACCTCCCGAAGCTCTTGGTATGGTTGGTGTCCCTTCCCTCTCCATTGCATGCGTTTCAACCAGTATTTTTTCATAATTTTTATTGTCCTCGTCTGTTACCTTTGTTGTATCAGGTACATTTTTTGTGATCAATTCCCAAATACCTGTCGTCCCCTCATACTTTTCTCCATCAATAATAACGTCGTTATTATCGATAAAAATTTCTTTGTCTCCAATAAACATTTTTCCGGGTTCTTTTACGTGAATTCCAAACACTTTGTCTGCACTATTTTTAACTGTTGCGTAAGTGGATAAATATTGCAAAGCAATATTTCCAACATTCATTTTTCCAAAAGTTTTTACAAAAGTTTTATCACTTTTTGGACTTTCAAAAGACGACTCGCTTTCTGGATAAGTCAAAGCCAGTGGAGTGTTTTCAACCTCTTTGTATGCGATGCTTTTTAGTTCGTTTTTTATATTTTCATTGCTCTCAATCAGAGGTTTAAAAAACTTGCTCAAATCAGTCTGATAATTTGCATCTGAAATGTTGGTGTTGAGACTCTCATTATAAAGCTTTTCTCTATTAGCTCTATATTCTCTCAAAATCTCATCTCGCTTTTCAGGATCTTGTATTCTAAAAAAAGACATTTTTAGAATACGGAGAAAAAAACTTAAAACAAAAACTCGATTGCGTTTACGATTTCTTGAACAGGTTGTTGAATGCTTTTATCGCGTCTTCTCTTCCTTTTTGGATCAACGACTCTTTAGTCAATTCATCAATGGTGCTTCTTGTCTTGGTTCGGATTTCTTCACTCATGGCTTTGAATTTTTGAAGCTCGCTGAGAATGAGTTCGTACTCGGAATCACTCACAAATCCATCCATAAGAGATTTTGAAATGTGGTCACTAATCGTATTCAATTTTGACTCGGAAAGAACTTTCAATTTTTCGTGCTTTTCAGCCTTTAGCATCATTTTTTTGTTCTGATGATTTCCGAAAATGGATAAAGCTCCCAATACAACAGCAACCCCTTCACACGCAATCGAAACTGGAGTGGCAACGACGGTTGATAAAAGTGCAATCCCTGTAACCCCTAAACCAATGCATACCGTTTGCAATCCGTCGTCGGTGAAACGAATTATTTTTGCCGCTCGATGGTATTTTTTACTCAAAGCCATTCGTTTCACTTTTTCATCCTCTATTTCTTTTTGGATCTCGCTTATTTTTTGAAGTCGATATAAATGTCCTCCATCTGATGGTGCTGTTGGAAGAACTGGATAAATTTTTTCAGTGTTTTTGATTATCTCCATCTTTTTAACAAAGACACATTTTTTTTAATTCGAATCGATGTAGTTTATTTTACAAAGCTTTTCACCTTTTTTAACGATGACTTCCTGGTTGTTATAATTGTGTATGGTCATAACTATGTCATCCACAGACTCGGAAAAAATAGCATCGTTTTTGAAATAATTCAATTGGCTGCTTATTTTATCCATCAAAGTGATGACAGCAATTCCTTTGTCTAATTGTAAACCTACAGACAACGATATCTGCTTGTGAGATACAGGAGGAAATTTAATGTCTTGTTGAGCAAAAATCTCGTGCTGTCTGTAGGTGTTGAAATAGGTGGGATAATCCAACTTTTTCTTTGTTACAATAATGTTTTTCGTATTTTTTCGTTCCAACTCTTTGATTCTATCCTCTAAATGACTCAGATGGAAATTAAAATTGTGAATCTCTACTGAGGCGCTGTTTTTAAGCAACTTGTGTGGGGCATGCATTTTTTAATATGAAAATAAAATGTTTTAAGTCGTTTTATTTTCAGTTTTTTGTGCTTTTACATTTCCTCGTCAGAATCCATTTCTCCCAAATCCAAGTTTTCACACATCATGATGCTATGAGGTAAAGATGCATTTTTTACGATGATGGCTTCGGACAGTTTAACTTGAATAGACACAATCGAAGGACCAATATACACCCCCTCAATTCTAAGTCCTCCAATAGCATAACATCGTTGATTGATAAAATCATGTCCAGAAGATAAGACCAAATTTTTATTATTACGTTCTCCTTTGACTCCATTTTTTATATCAAGAGCTGTTTTCTTTCTATGAAATGTAGAAGTAATGAATATTTCGTCTTCATTTTTAGATCCTTTAGTTATATACATTTTAGCATAAAACACTGGCGCTGCATCAGCATGGTCAGGTTTATATTTTAAAATACTCAATTCGTTAGAGTTAATTTGCTTTCTTCTTCCTCCTTTTTTAAGTTTGGATGACAATTTATCCACTTCACCTCTAATAAACAAAGTAATCTTTTCCATTGTGCTAATAAACTTTTCTTCTTCTTCAGTTTTACCCTTTTTAGCATCAAAGCAAACAAAGGACATGGAATATCCAGTCAATTTTTGTGTTACCGGATCTTTATTTTCACACACACCATACGAAAATAACGTAGGTGTTCGTAATACAAGAGGACCATCTCCATTTGAATAAGAATATTTTACTGGTAATTTTTGATAGACTACTGGTTTGGTTGCAGAATAAATTTCTCCAACTGATAATTTGCTCTCATCAAAATTTTCAATTGTAATAAAATTCATTTCTTTTCTATATACAAGATTTTTATTTAACTCAAAATAAAAATTTTTTCACTTCTTTATTATCCTAACCCTTTGACTAAGGAATTAACTTTATCATCATTTGAACTATTTCACCAAATATACCACAGTGTCTACGCAAGTTATTCATGGTTGTTTCCAATTTCATATTTCTACTATCCCATCGAAAATAATCTTCCACTTCTAAAAAATCATCAACCAATTCACTTTCAAAATAAAACATCTTATTCAGTATCTCATTCCTATTATCTAAATTCACTGCTTCATACATACTACAACGCAATTCATTCAACATCAATTGGTATCTAGACATGAACTTATTCAAGTCAATGTTTCATGCATTCATACATATCAGCTTCAAGCACATTTATTTTTTTAATCATCTTATTCATTGTCGCATTCATTTCTTTTCTATATACAAGATTTTTATTTAACTCAAAATCAAAACTTTTTTTCTTGCCATACAAAACGACGCGACTATTTTTGCAAACTTATCAATTCTTCATTATTCACCCAAGAGTTGAATGAATCTGGATATCCAAACCATTTGACTAAAGATCTGTTATTTTGCTTTCGAATGACTTTTTCAATTCTGAATATGTCTTGATTGGTCTTTTGCATCTCCTGTTCATAAAACGTACCTTTAATTTCTTCACCGTTAGCATCAGCGATTTTATACGTGGGTGGATTCGTATGCTGAACATTTAACACGGTAAAAACCTCTTCAGTCCATCTCGGTGTATACCCCTTTTCAAAATGAGACTTCTTTTTTACGATCCTCACTTTGTCTCCCATTGAAAATTTTGGTTCTGCTCTTTCTGTTTGCGTCTTTCCATTCAGGTTCATCCAAACCCTATATTTATTCTTTTTATCCCTGGCTTCCACTGGAGTCATTTTGATAGAAGAGTGTTTGGTGTTGTTATAATTTTTCACCATTTCATCTAATACGTCAATGTATTTATTGGTATTGTTGGCTGAAAAATATTTAAACATTCTCTCTTTCATCGTTCTATTCCATCGCTCGACAACAGAACTTTTTTCCTCGTTTTCAGTGGAATACAATTGCACACCTAGAGCTTGTACATGCTTGTTATAAAACTCTTTACCTTTATCCACCCACATCTTTGTACACCTTCTCTCCTCAAATATTTTTCTTAGAGCGTTAGCTACATCAACTCCAGTTTTACTCTTTAACGGTACAATCCATCCATACTTTGAAAACACGTCGATCACCATGAGCAAATATTTTACGCCGTTGTTGAATTTTGAAAACGATTTCATGTCAACCAAATCTGCAGCCCATATTTCATCCATGTCGTTCACAAACACTTTTCTTCTTTTAAAATGATGAATGACTGGTTTATGAAGCTCGTTTGCAAGTTGATCCGTCCATTTCAGGTTCTCCGGTGCTTTTTTTTTGCAGATACACCTAATCCAAATTTAGCTTTAGCTTTGATGATGGGAGTGATCAGTTTTCTTTCGTTTATCTCTTTTTGAGTAGGGTTTGGAATGGAGTTCATTTCTTCAAGCATCATTTGATCTGCCAAATTTCTGCTTTGAACGTCGTTTAAATATTTATAAGCTAAATCATGATGGTATGCTGCATTGTCCACTCGATCTACCGGTTTGCTCCACTCTTGATACATGTCTGTGGATGTGAGTCTTTTGTCCAAGTTTGTGCCAGGTCCTGCAAAATTCATTCCTGGAATGTGCATTTCTCCTGGAAATTTTGCCCATGGAAGCTTTATTTTTTTTGAAAAATTGTTAATCGTTTCCACCAAGTCTCCTCCTTTTGCCGTATGCGAAGATGATCCTTTGAGCGTATGCGAAGAAACAAACTTACATTTGGTTGTTCCGCAAACGTTGCAAACCCCTTTAACCATATGTCGGTTGTTTTTTGTGATTTCGTTTCTCAAATGATTCGTTTCTGTTTTCCTTTTGCATTTAACACAATACATTTTATTTTAAAAAAAATATTTTTAAACTAAAAATGGAAGTGTCTGATTTGTCATGGAATATTGGAAAAATCAAAAGAAACAACAACAAGCTTTTACCGAGAAGCATTCGAGGAATCATCGTTGGGAAATCAGGATGTGGAAAAACAACGTTGCTTCTCAATTTATTGCTAAGACCTGGATGGTTGGATTATAACCATTTGCAAGTTTTTGGAAAATCTCTTTTCCAACCCGAGTACAAAATACTAAAAAGTTCGTTCGAAAAAAAATTGCCAAAAAAAATAATTCTCGACTTGTTCAAGGTGCAAACCGAAATTGAAAAATTGAAACTAGACCCTGAATGTGTTATCAACGATCTTTCAAAAAATTTTTCCGAAACCGAGGGTATGGAGTGTGAATTTTTTGAAACGGCTGACGATGTGCCTAATCCTGAAGATCTTGATTCATCCAAAAACAATTTAATGATCTTTGACGATTTGCAACTTACCAAACAAAACAAGTGTGAAAAATATTACATCCGAGGAAGACACTCTAACGTCGACTGCTTTTACCTCGCTCAAAATTATTTCATGCTCCCAAGACAAACGATCAGAGAAAACACCAATTTTATCTGTCTCTTTCCCCAAGACTTAAAAAACATTAACCACATTTATCAAGACCACGTTTCGAGTGATATGGGAAAAAAAGAGTTTGAAAAGTTTTGTAGGCATTGTTGGTCTGAACCTCACGGATTTGCGGTGATTGATTTGTCGTCAAAAAAGGACAATGGAAAATATCGAAGCGGATTTGACACTTTTTATTTTCCAAAAGAAGCCATTTAAAAAATGTTACATAATAAAAAAATGTCAGGCATAATCATCGACGTGGATGGAAATTCCAACGTAATCATAACAGAATTTTTAGACAAAATCGTTTTTGACAAAGGAAAAACTTATGAAATGGCTTTTCTAGGACTTGAGACGTACAACAGCTTTCCAAACATCATCAGCAAAAACAATTCTTTCCGGTATAGCATGAACAACGGAATCCATTGGGAAAACGTTGTCATTCCAGACGGGAGCTACGACGTTAAAGACATCAACAATTATTTACAAAAGGTCGTCTCAAACACAATAAAAAATTATGCGTCTCAAAGCGCCAGCTACGTCACAGCAAATAAAATCAGCTACTCTGCTGATAACATAAAAATAGGATCCAATTTAAACACTTTAAAATCGACCATCACACTTGGAATGAATTATTTGATGGATTTGAACGTGGAAAACAGCATCGCATCAGTTTTAGGATTTACAAAAAGACAATTGGACTCCAATTCGGAATACGAGTCTGACGATATTGTTAGAATTTCAAGCATCAACACGATCAGAATCCTCAACAACGTCATCGGGTCTGCTTACGTCAACGGATCCCAACTCAATTGCATCTACTCTTTTTATCCAGCTGTAGGTCCTGGTTTTAAAATCATCGAAAGACCAACTCATTTGGTTTACCTCCCTGTCAAAGTCCCAGAAATTTCCACAATGATCACTCGCGTTGTCGATCAAAATGGAAATTTGGTTGATTTTCGTGGAGAGGAGATTACGATCCGTTATCACATTCGAGAAGTGAAATAAATATTTTTTCTCACATTTAAAAATGAGCAAATATGTTAGTGTTAAATTAAATGTGTCTCAGGGACAGATTGAAAAAATAAAAAAATCAATGATAGCAGGTAAACCTGTGAGCATCCGTATTTCAAAAGATGATTTTAACGGAAACGACGTTTTACTTGTAACACAAAATCAACATCGAAAACTTTTGGACGCTCTCCATCGAGGAGTTGGAGTCACCATTAAAATGAGCAAAACCCAATTGGAACATAACGCAAATGTGAAAGGAGGATTTATTGGAGCTCTTCTACCTTTATTGGGTATGTTGGGTAGTACACTTGCAACAAGAGTAGTTCCAGCTCTTGCCACCGGATTGTTAGCAGGTGTAGGATCTTCTGCAGGTTCTGCTATGGTTGATAAAATTGCAGGAAGAGGTATCGTTTATTTGAAAAAGAATGGAAATGGAATGAAAATGGGAACGCACAGAGGAAACGGATTATTTTTAACACCCTGGCCTAAAGGAGGATCATTCAAAGACGGAGTTTACGTTAAAAGCGGAAGAGGATATGAATCTATCGGAGCTGGTTTGCTTCTCGGACCAAACTCTCCATTCTCAAGCATCCCTTTTTTAAATTTAATTTTGTAAAAATCGAAGATTTCCCATGAATCCACAAACGGATTTAAAAATCACTAGTGATTTCCATTGATCCAAAGGATATAAAAATTTCACTTGCGAAATTCCATGGATCTAATGTACAGTGAAATAAAAAAATGAAAATGACTTAAATAAATTTCTTTTCATATAAAAAATAACAATGAGTATTACAGAACAAGAAGAATTTGAGGAATTCCTTTACAGCGAACTACCGGAAATAATTAAACCCACTTTTGATCCAGAATTACACAGAATGGCCATACAATCCCACGATGATCAACACAAAAAAAGAATTGATGAAAATTATCTTAATAAAATTAAAAAATTAAATACCTTGCCCATTCATACCAATACGAAACTCTCACTACAACATGGATTTGAACAACAACGACAAAAACAACATGCGCAAAGAATTAGAGAAACGCGAAGAGAAAAATATAAACATCTTTTTCCATACTTGAACTACTACAAAGAATAAGTCATTCACACCCTTTTTCATAATGTCATCTCATTATGAAAATACACAAAAATGAAAATGCGCAAAAATGTCAATGAGCTAGAAACCGATATGACATTTTTTTACTATGGAAAATGGAAATGAGCCTGAACCCTGCGCAAAAATGCCCATGAGCTTGCGCAAAAATGTTCATGAGCTTGAACCCGCTTTTTATAGTAGTGATGCTTTTCCATACTTAAGCGCGATAACTTTGATGCGTTTTTTTTTTTTTGTCGACTTACCTTTTTTTTCAAAAAAAATCTGTAATGATATTTATTTTGTTTTCTTTCCGTAATGATGTAATAAAATTTTCTTGTCGTAATATTTCTTTTCTTGTTGTGATGATGTAATAAAATGTTTCTTTCCGTAATGATGTAATAAAATTTTCTTTCCGCAATATTTCTTGTCGCAATGATATAAATTTATTTTCTTCTTTAAAAAATGTTTATTGCTAGAACGAAGCATACAGGTGAAATGAAAGCGTTGTTTGATCTTTTGATTAATAATATGAAGATGGTGTGTTTGAACATAAGTAAAGAAGGAATTCATGTGAAAACAAAAACAACGATAAATTTAATGTGTGAAGTGGATCTTTTTGCAGATCAGTTTGATGAGTATGTGTTTGATTTTGAAGAGCCGTTGCATGTGGGTGTTGAGAGTTATATTAGCAAGGCGTTTAAAACGATGAAAAGTAATAGCGCGGTGACTGTCGATTTTGAATGCGGGAAGTTTGGAAATCGCTGTGAGATCAAATGACCAGTTTGCGTATAATATTAAGGTGGCGAAGGAAAGCGTTCAAAACGTGAATTTGAATGAGCGTTATTCTTTTCAGTCAAAGAGAAGAATTTCGGCTTCGAGGTTTAGCAATATGTGTAAGATGATAAAGCCGACCTCGGAATTTAGAGTGGCTTTAGAGAAAGGGGTGTTGATATTTTCAATGGAGACTCGTGGTATTTTTTCAGAAAGCTTTAAATTTGGAGAAGAAAATGAGGATAAAATGAATGTTCATAGCGTGCATCGGTCTGAGCAGCTGTATCGAATTTCAAAAATAGTTTCTTTTTCAGACGCGTTGGATGTGTTTGTGGAAGAGGGCAAACCGTTGATGATTTCGTCTACAGTAGAAATTGGAACGGTAAAAGTGTATTTTCTTTGAAAACATTAAAAACGTTTTAAAAGAATTTATAGAATGGCGCCTAAAAAGGGAATGCTTGAAAAGGGTGAATAGGTCCGAGCAATAAACCGGATCCAACAGATTCGTAACCTTTACCAGTTTTTAAGAAGAGTCCATCTCCGTTGACGCTTTTAGACCAATGTCTTAAGTATAAGCCAGAGCCAGCTGCAGTTAATTTTATTCCTTTTCCATTTTTGTTTAAGTAAACCACGCCACGTCCAGCGATTTTATCGACCATGGCAGAGCCGGCAGAAGAGCTAACACCGGCAAGAAGTCCAGTGGCCGATAATGTCGTTGGTTACACGTATAACAGATGTTTCTTCAAGCCGATAATGTCGTTGGTTACACGTATAACAGATGTTTCTTCAATTTTCACAATATTTTCAGACTCGTAAGTGTCGATCACACTTGTTATTTTATTAGGATCTGTAGGGTCTTCTCTTTTCTCCATGTAGGTGTATTCATTTTTGTCGAATCCAAGGAGCGGTCCTATGCTGTTATTCACGTTAAAATCTACCCAATATTTTGTCGTTGTTCCAGGCTTTCCAAATGTCAATACGGATTTCAATGTAGCCTCGTTTGCTGTAAGAATGACTCCGTCTACTCTATATAAATTTTTTGTTTGTTTTTGCATTTCAGTTTGAAGGTATTCGTTGATCTGATTGATATCGTAAGCTCCTTCTTTAATGTAAATGGTGTAGCTGTTTGAGCCAGCGTTCGGACTGTACCTGAAAACGTTATTTTTAGAGGTGATGTTTGGGTAACTGCAATACGTCTCGAGACCTAGAAGTGTCATTTCGTACTGTTTGTTTAAATCCAGTTTGATGGGTCTTTCAAAGTATGTTTTGATGGAGCTGTTTGATACTGTGGGTGTTCCGTTCTTCGATTTTGCAATTAAATAGAATCCAGACATGTTTTTATTTACGCAAGGAAAATAAAAATCGTCAACCATTTTTTAGATCTGAAGGATCCGTGGAAAATTCTTAGAATTTTTTAAAAACGTTCTCTGATATGAAATCTCACAACAATATCTTCCCCTTTAAAGTCAATCAAATCTCCATTTTGATCAACAATTTGTGTCTCCATTGATGAAATTTTGTTCACCATTAATGGTAAATATATTAAGTGGTGAGCTGCTTCGTTAATTTTACACCCTGGTTCAACCTGTGGATAAAAAGAGTGAATATCGTTGACAGGTTCTCCGTCTAAATAAGACTCGCCGATAAGGTTGTTTGTCACTCTGATAGTTTGAATGTTGTCATCCAGCATGTTATAAGTCTTAAGACCGAGAAAACCCACACCCCTGAATAATTTTTGGATATTGGACTTTGAGCTGACCCGAGAGCGCCACCTATCTAGGGTGAAAGTAGACATAGTCCCACACCCAGGAATGTCAATTTTGAAATCAAGTAATGAAGTCCGCGGAAATAAATTGGATTTGAAGTCAAAAATCATACTAAAAAAGGACTAGCAGGTGTAACATACAAAAATGCCTATAAATTTTTTTTGGTAATTTAGATATTACCCAAAATGGGCATAAATACTACCCATATGTGTGCCAAAATGTGTATAAAATTTCAGGCCAAAATAATGCTTACTTTTGAAATTATGGCAATTCCAGTTTTCAAAAACCTCACTTTTTGCCAATGTCACCATGTAAAGTTACCATCCATTGAGCCACTATCTAAGTTATCCAACAGGCAGCACTACACTTTAGCCCTACAGGTTGTGGGCAACAACTTTTGTAACAAAAAGTTTTTTCTAAGACTTAGTGGTAGAGAACTATGTCAAGAAAACTTATCAAGTTAAGGGATTTTCCTTTATTAATATAACTCTTAAATCATAATAAAAAAATGAGTATAGCACCATAGTTGTCCATTTTTTCAAAAAAGTGCATAAAATAAAAGTTGTAGGGCTTAAAAAATTAGAGGGGGTCATTTTTATACAGTTTCCATTAATTTTGTGTTCCACTTGGAGAAATTTTGACAACCTGTGATGTATTTCTAGTTTGGTAAACAAATCTTACTGTCTTACAAATATATGATTGATTTTTCTAGTCAGCTTGAAAAAAAAAAAGATTCTGGGCTTATAAAGTTATATTGAAAACTTTCCAAATAGTTTATTTCTTTAAATAAGTTTCAAAATACTAAGAGAACAAAATATGGTTTCTGCAAAAAAAAATGATTGATGAAAAATTTCTACAATTCATTAAGACCATCAAACCAAAAATGATTCTTAATTGATTCAAAAATTTTGTTTAAAGATGTTTACTGTTGTAATCAACAAGGCAGTTTGTCAGTTTTTCCGGATAATCTGGGTGGGTGGTGGATCGCTTGAAGCGCTGCCAATGTTGGCCGAAATCTTGATGGGCTGCTTCGACGGCTTGTTCACTGAAGCGACCAAGGGAGGAGTTTTGGCGATCAATAAAGTCACTGATGTGGTGAAACACAACATGTAACTTTGGAGTTATATGGCAGTTTGGAAGTGCAAGGAAGGATGTCTTGAATTGTTGGATCTTTTCAAAATAATCGAAACTCAGTTCTGATCCAAAACAAGCTCGAACAACGCTGTCAAACTTCCGAAGTGTATCCACAAAACCAAGAACTTGGAATGCTGAGTTAGCTTCTGCTAGTTGTTGAAGACGGTCCACATTTTTTAGCAATTTTCGGCACTCATTTCCTTCAAACTGCCCACCATGGTAAGGACTCTGAGCAATGTTGAGGGAAGATGGCCATACCTCAGCTTCAGGCCACACACCTTTAAGCATTTTGTAAAGGAGGTTGACAACACCTAGAAGAAGGTGCAACTCAGGGGGAGGAATGATGTCCAAGATGAGTTTGTCATTTGGTCCATTGATGATCGGGTAATGGATGACATTGCCAGTCAATTTAGCTTTGGCATGCACTCCACCAGACCGCCTGAAAGATTCGAAACTTTTCCTAAGGGAGCCCAAAGTTCGAAATATTCCTGCATTTTCAAGGTTGTTTGCATCAATGTCACACCAGGCACAGGGGTGTGAGCTGGAGTGAGCCTGTAGGCCACAGAGAATGTTGGCCAATTTCAGATCGCATGCGATGAAAAGATTCACAGCATCGCAACCAACAAGTGCCCATACTTGGTGAACACTTTCATATGTTTCTGGAAACTCTTCAACAACAGCTAGTAGCATCTGACGTTTCACTCCAGTGTCTTTGGCAACTCGCTGCGTCAAGGATCTTTTAGCAGGTGAACTTCTAGATTCCTTATTTACTGCAGAGCTCTTCTCAACAATCGTAATACAAAACTTCATAAACCCCTTGCCTCCATCAATGCCAAGCTTGATCAGGGGCTCAGAAGAAATATTCCGAGAGGTAAGAACTCTGTTGAGAAGATCCGACAAGCTCTTACAGTAAGCAACTGTAAAATCTCTAGAGTCCCCTTTAGTGCTTGACCCCTTGATTTGTGTGTGTGTGAAGAACTCACTGAGCTGTTGTCCAACAGCTAGGAACTTTGATACAAAGTTAGGCTCAACTAGTTTTCCAACTGATGCTTGGTTAACTGTACCGACCAATCTCTTGATGCCATCATTGGACAATCCAGTATTCAGTTGAACATTCACAAGGTCTTGAGTAGTCAAAAACGAAGAAGCAGGTTTTGAGGAAGCTCCACTTGGGCCTTAAAATGGAATTTCTTTTTTTTTAAAGGATTAGAATATTTTAGATAACTTACTTGTAAATACAGTTTTTGTTGCTGAAAACTAAAGCCTCTATTTAGTTCCTTCAAAAACTAAAATTCTGATGATAATTGCAAGTAAAAAAACAATCAATTATGGTGAATTTTGAACAATAATAACTTGTTGTGAGCTCTGTACTATATATAGTAATAAATTTTTAATTACCTGGCGTAATGGGAAATGCATGACCTCCAGAAGCCTTAGAAAGACGAACAGTCCCATGGGGTGAGGCTTCCTTGTTTGTGATTACAGTGGCAGCAATCTGTTCGGCAGCCATTGCATCTCGGGCTGCCAAACCCTTAAGGTTCTCTCTAAAGGTAAACTGGTTGCAGGTGTGTGCTAAACCTTTACCAATTGGACTAAGGCAATCATTGCATCTCAAAGGAGTGTTTTTTTCTTCAGCTTTTGTCTCATCGAGTGGATGCTTTTCATTCATTTGTAATCGTCCAATTTTACACAAGAGGCAATCACAGACATGACCTCGTGTTTCTGTTCTGACAGAAATAGTTGTGAAGTCAAACAGAGGGGGAAGAGTGATATCTTGCCCTTCACCTTTACGCCTCATCATTGTTCTACAGGCTTCACAAATACCTTTAAGCATAAAAAGTGATTTTCATAAGTCAGAGAAATATTGCTGTACCTCAATGGTTTTGCTAGTAAAGCTGTGGTTTTTATGAGAACACGCAGTTTAAATAAATCAATTAAAAGCAAGCAAGCTTTTTAATTTCATTGCAATACCACAATAAAACTGATTTCCCTATATACATACAATTAAAATCAACCCTACATTACCTTGAGGAATGTGAGAATCAGCTTTATCAAAACTGACTCCATAGATTTTGCTGATTTGCTCCCACATAAATGCTGTCAGTTGTCTTGAGCACTTTTTAAGACAAATCAGGCAAACAACTTTCTGATTTTCCTCATGAGTTCTGGCGTGGTTCGGCATTTTGATTGGCTGAAAGAAATATTTTTTTTAATTTTACATAAAAGAAAGTTTCAAGGAAATACCTAATCTATCAATCTTTGCATAATTATAAATATTTTAGTGCAACTTTTAAACATTCTGTTAGCCCCTAAGGGATTTTTATTTGATGAAAAAGTTTTTTTTCACTTACTTATAGCATACAATGCAAACAATTAAATATACTAATCTTTGATTTATATGGATAACTAATGTACTTAAAGTAATTGTGAAGTGTACAAATTTGGGTTAAACTTAAGTGCTTAACAGAGCAATAAGATTGGAAGTAATAAAACTGGACCAAAACTAAGTCCTACAAAAAAATTTATAAAATAAAATATGTTTCTTTATTATCCCGTAAACTGCTGTCAAAATTTCATACCTTTATCTTGAAAATTGCCGGTGATTTAAGCGAAATACTTTGACAACTGAATTTACGGCAAAACAATGCAAGTCTTAGTGAACAACAACTTGGAGTCACCTTCAATATAAAACAACATTACAAAATTGACTAAAAAATATGAAAGTATCACTGTTCATTTTAATGTTAAATTTCAAATGTTTCTTACCTTATTACTTAATAAGTTCTTTGAGAATAATGTGAAAATTTTCAAGGAAAAGAAAAGTGTAAACAGAGATCAACTTGTTAAGAACACAAGTCAATTTTTCAATTTTCATGGTTTTGCAAAATTTTCAATAATGCCTAAAATTTTTTTTATAGAATTAAAATAGATGTTAAAGCCATTTTAAATACTTTTTTACTTTCATGAAGTTCTGTTAAAAATCGTAGCTAGGTAAATCTTGAAAATGCCGTTGGCAATTTAAAACAATGGAGATAAATTTTATAACATTAGTCATTTCAATAGTTGATTGAAATTTTACTTAATAAGATTACTGAACTTAAATAACTGTCCAAAATTCCTAAGCAGTTCCGAATTTAACTTTTTTTTCAAGCTGACTAGAAAAATCAATCATATATTTGTAAGACAGTAAGATTTGTTTACCAAACTAGAAATACATCACAGGTTGTCAAAATTTCTCCAAGTGGAACACAAAATTAATGGAAACTGTATAAAAATGACCCCCTCTAATTTTTTAAGCCCTACAACTTTTATTTTATGCACTTTTTTGAAAAAATGGACAACTATGGTGCTATACTCATTTTTTTATTATGATTTAAGAGTTATATTAATAAAGGAAAATCCCTTAACTTGATAAGTTTTCTTGACATAGTTCTCTACCACTAAGTCTTAGAAAAAACTTTTTGTTACAAAAGTTGTTGCCCACAACCTGTAGGGCTAAAGTGTAGTGCTGCCTGTTGGATAACTTAGATAGTGGCTCAATGGATGGTAACTTTACATGGTGACATTGGCAAAAAGTAAGGTTTTTGAAAACTGGAATTGCCATAATTTCAAAAGTAAGCAATATTTTGGCCTGAAATTTTATACACATTTTGGCACACATATGGGTAGTATTTATGCCCATTTTGGGTAATATCTAAACTACCAAAAAAAATTTATAGGCATTTTTGTATGTTACACCTGCTAGTCCTTTTTTAGTATGATTTTTGACTTCAAATCCAATTTATTTCCGCGGACTTCATTACTTGATTTCAAAATTGACATTCCTGGGTGTGGGACTATGTCTACTTTCACCCTAGATAGGTGGCGCTCTCGGGTCAGCTCAAAGTCCAATATCCAAAAATTATTCAGGGGTGCCCATTTTATATTTTTTGCTTGAATCCAATTCGATTGGTTTCTAAAAGAATGTTTTGATAGAGCTGTTTGATACTGTGGGTGTACCGTTCTTCGATTTTACAATTAAATGGAATGTCGACATGTTTTTATACACTTGGAAAGTAAAAATCGCCAAATGCGCTTCTGTATTTTCCATGGTCTTTTTTGGAGGATAAATCAATGACAGCAAATTCGTGGGGTTGAGACCAGTAATATCTGCAAAACTTTTTAAATTCTTCTTTTTTCATGTCACTTGAAGCGTGATCTTGATAAATGTGATCAACGTTTTTTGGTCTTGTGGAAAGAGACAAATAAAGTTGGCATTTTCTCTGATCAATGTGCTTGATCCGTAAAACGCGCAAGACGCTGCGACAAAAAGTTACGCAGACGTTTTATCACAAAAATCCAACTTTTTAGGACTTGTTCCAAATTCAAGCTTTTCGTCTTTGGGGATAAAACAACAAACTATAGCAGGAGGATTGCCTGATGCAGTTACCGTTTTCACTTACTCAGACGGTCCTGGAGCTCTGAGAAGATTACGGCTGGCTTTTTATGGAACTGTTACAGGAGGACTTGGCGTTCTTGGAAATGTTTTTATTCGAATATTTACAGACGGAGAAATTAACGTTGGGAATTATTCAACAACCACTGAAGGAATAGGAGTGGACACTACTGCCCTTGCTTGCGACTTCGCCCCTCTCGGCGGACTGTATTACACCAACATTTTGCAAGGATGCAACGTTTTCAGCACCACTTCGTTGGGAGGATATTTTACGCTTGACATGCCGTTCAGGACAAACATCATCATCCAATTGCTCAACAAAACAGTAAATCCAGTAACTTACTGCATTCAATCCTTTATTTCCACATTCACCTCCATCCCTCCTTTTTTGTCGTTTGACAAACTTTACGCTAGAACGTTCAGATATCAAAACACGACTTACGGAAAAGAATATGTTTTGCTAAACACCAAAGGAAAAGGAAATGGCGTTTTTCTGAAATACATTAGAATGCACATCATCGGCTCTTCTGGAAACTGGTGGTAGTCTAGAGTTAGAATGTACGATGGAAATTTACCTCCAGGCAACGGCACTGTCCTCAGCCCCTGGACCACTTACAGTGCAAACAATTACACTTACTTTCCTGGATATGACGGCGACAGCAAGTGCATCTTCTCCTCGTCTGGATTGGAAGACTTTTACTTGTCTTCGTGGAATGGACAAAACTTAACCTCGTTCAACAACAAATCGTCAGGGCTGTTGTATCAATCCACCACCTCCATCGGCTCCACCACCACCATTTCGTTTTACAGAAATTTTGCAGAAGCAGACTCCATGCCAAGCGTCGTAGCAGGCAGAAGGCTCGTCGTCACACTCAACTCTGGCGATGCGCAAACAGGCCAATCCGGAAGCTATTATCTTCTTCTCGGACAAGCGTATTATTATGCATAATTATGCGCATGCGCGTAATTATTGTTACGTATGTGTGAACAAGTGGTTTAGCTAAAACATGAAAAATGTTATAAAAAATGTCATAAATAAATTTCTTACACAATGAAAAATGCCGTCTCCTTTTCGCGAAAATTTTTGCATTGAAGAGTTTGATCCGGAAATTGACCCTTTCAGAATCAAAAAAAAAAAAAAATTTTTTCCTTAATAAAATGGAGTATAATAGTTATAAAGAAATATATCCGACTCTTCCAACAGCTCCAGCAGATGATGGACATGTTTACCGTCTTCAAAAAATAAGCGAAATCCAAAAAGAGATGGACAACAAAAGGAAAAAGAGAGTTCATCTTAGTAAAAAGTACCATCGTGTTTTTAGAATCATATCCAATGTGGACAATTCGATGCAGGCGTTGTGTATTGCTCTGGGTGCGACTGGAATTGGTCTTTTGTCAACCATTATTGCCAGTCCAGCAGCGATTGCGTGTGAAAGTGTGGCTATTGGAATGGGTTTTTTATCCATTGTCAGAGGTCAAGTGAACAAAAAGATGGCATTAAAAGCGGAAAAGCATGAAAAGATAAAAGTTTTAGCAGATTCAAAATTAAACACCATCAGCGAGCACATTTCCAAAGCGCTCAAGGACGGTAACATTAGCGATTCAGAGTTTCAATTGACTCTTGAAAAACCATGACGGAGGAGATACGAACAAAAACTAAAAATGGAATAGACGAATTGGCTAAAGAGTCGCTGATCTAAAAAGGTCGAGAAGACGCCATTCAAGCGTTTAACAATTTATTTAAAAAATAATTTCTAGTGTATTTTAAAAACCATGTCTTTTTTTAAAATACAAGACCCGAATAAAAGGGATGAAATTGTGAAAGAAATTAATGATAGAAGAAAGAGAATTTATCAGAACAGCATCAATGACAATATTTCAGATGTCAATTTTCAGACTGATTTGAGCAAGCTGTACAAGCCGCTCATCGAAAGCAACGAAAAGCTGATTAAAAAAATAGAGGACAAAGTTGCAACGAAAATGGATGAATCGCTTGAAGTGCCTATGCATATGGGTGATATGTCAATTCACTATTTAAGCATGCAAAGTAAAAGAAATAATGGAAAAAGAAATTATAAAAACAAGTTTGAGTTGAGTAGAAACAACAGTAAGTATTCCATTGGAAAAATGGGTGTTTTGTTTGATGGAAATGACATGATTGTTGGAGGTGAAAAGTATGAAGGAACAAAAGGTCTTTGGGAGCTCATGACCAATCCAGACATTTCAAAGAATTTTGACGTGACGGAAGAGGATGTGGCTAATTACTCAAAAATTTTATCAGAGAGTGGAGCTGTAAAAGCAGATGGAAGATCGAACAAACCAAAAGCTTCAGAGGTTGAAAAATATAATTAAATCATCATTGATATTGAAAACGATCTTAAATCTCGTAAAAGCAAAGGTTCAGGAGTCACCATTCTTCCCAGAGATCCGAATGCGCTCGTGCAAAGGCTTGAATTGAGCGTGGCAGTTTGTCGTGCGGGGAATACAGGGTCGAGAAATGAGGCCGAGAGCATTTGCGAAGAGTTGTTGAGACAAAAAGTAATTAACAAAGACCAGTATAAATCGATGATGAAGACCATCGCTGTATAAAAATCATCATGATTTTCCAGGGATTCGCTAGCGAATCTAAAATAATTTTTTTTGCTTATTAAAAAATGATCATTTACAGAAACAGATATGTTAAGAAACACGTTGTTGGAGGAAATGGAATAATCGATACGTTAAGAAATTTTTTAAAAAGAGCTGCAGCGTCGAGCGCCTCAAAAGCAGCGTCTACTTTGGCTAGCAAAGTTGCAAAAAGCGAGCTGGGAAGAGAAGCGATTACAGCTGCAAAATCTGCTGGAAAAGAGCTGGCTTATTCGGCTATTGTTACTGCTAAAGACGTGGTTATTGATAAAGGTAAAAAGGTCATAGAGAAGGTATATGCCAAAACTGGAACTCCGAAAGATCTAACTCAAAAGAGCAAAGTTCTTACTCAGAAGAGCAAAGACATTATTTCAACAATGGTTGCACCAGCAGCGCCATCGCACAGCAGCGACTATTACTCTCTTGGAGGTTCGCTACGTACAAAAAAGTTGTCCAAGAAAAACGCCATCAGAATCCAAGACCTTGTAAAAATGGGAAATGGAGTGAAAGTCATCTGAAAAATTTCAGAGGCCTAAAAATTTTTTTTCTTTTATATAGAAAAATGGCAAATTCCGAAGTTTTAAATATTACAGAAGAAATCATTGTTGATGAAGAAATTGAGAGATTTGAATTTCACGAATACGAGCCAGTCAGAACCAATTTAAATAAGAATCAGCATTGAGCAGCAAGACTTGTTCACGCTTCCCTCTGAGGCGTACCTTTTGGTCGAAGGAAGACTGACAAAAGCAGACGGGACTTCCTATGCGGATACGGATGTGGTTGCTTTTGCAAACAACGGCATCATGCATCTGTTCAGTCAGATTTCTTATCAATTGTCGAATCAAGAAATAGAAACCATATACAGTCTGGGTTAAGCCACCACCATGCTTGGTTTTCTTAAATATCCGGTGGAGTATCAAGTATCGGAAGGAATGAATCAGCTGTGGCAAAGAGACACCACCGCTAATGCTGATCTTGCCGCCAACGGTGGATTTAGTCAAAGGCAAGATTTCATCATTAAGCAGCCTGCTGTTAAAGGAACATTTTCATTCTGCATTCCGTTGAAGCACATTTTTGGATTTTGTGAAGATTACGAAAAAGTTCTTTACGGATTTAAGCACACGATTACTCTTGTGAGAAAGAGCGACGCTAATGCGATTTTTAAGAGCGCCAAACAGCCGCAGGAAAAGTGGACTTGAGCAAATTGTCCTTGTTTATGCCTCATGTCACTCCCTCTTTTATGGCAAGCAGCAATCTTTACAAACTCATTGAATCCAAAGTGGACGTGCTGTTGTCGTTCAAATCCAGACAGTGCGACACCATTGCCGTGCCTGTGTCCAATACATTCAGTTAGAGATTGAGCGCCAGATCTGCCAGTGAAAGACCTAGGTACATTATTGTTGGATTTCAGACCAATAAAGACGGAAGTCAAGATTTAAACCCTTCCGTATTCAATCACTGCGATTTGAAAAACATGTATGTCACTTTAAACAGCGAAAGGTATCCTGCCGTCGATTACGACTTGTCCTTCACAAACAACAAATTTTCGAGGGCTTACAGAGATGCGTGCAAGTTTGACAACAAGATTTTTGGAATCAGTGAAATTATCGCTCAGCCGAATTTGACAGCGCTGAATTACAGACACATTTGTCTCCTTTTTGTTTTTAACGTGAGCAAGCAAGCCGAGAGGTTAAAATTAACAGTGTTGGACGTGCAAAATAAGGCTACCTTTAATGCAAACGTTCCTGCAGACACTCAAGCCTATGCCGTCGTCATTTCTGACAAATTGCTCAGAATCAAATCCGACGGAAACAAAATGAACGTGGTGTATTAGGTGCAGAGCATGAATTCTTCGAATTTATTGATTCACCATAAAAATAACACCGTAAAAATATATTTTTATGTCCTTAATAAAAGGATGAAGTATACGAAAAAGGATTTGAAAAATTTGCTTATCGAAAATGGCATTTCCAAAACGTCGAAAAATAAAATGGGGTTGATGATGATTGCTGTGGAGAACCATCTGATCGACAAAAATGCGATGATGGAGGATGCCAAGCCGAAAGGCTCTAAATATGAAAGACTTCTTTTGATCAGAAACAATCCCGTGGCTGTAAAAATGACCCATGTTGAAACGGGAAAAGTGATCGAATATGGGTCTCTTTACAAATCGATGAGAGAGACGGGACATGGCAGCAACTATTTTGAGAATCGAAACAGTAAAGTAGACGAAAATGGATTTAAAATAGAAATTCTTAAATAAAGTGTCGTTTTATCCATTTTTTCTGGAGTGCAGCAAAAGAGAGTCTGATGTAAACAAGAAAAGACAGCTCGAGGTTCTTGCGTTTGGAAATTCTGTTTGCGTGATCGGTCCATTTAAAATTCCTGAAATTTACAGCGATAAGGAAAGAGACAAGCTTTACGCACTTTTGTGGGGAGGCAAAGAGGATGAATATTCGCGAATGGAAAAAGAAATCAAAGAGTACAACAGAGAATGGAGCAATTTGAAAAAGGGAGAAAAGATGAGAGCGATCGACAGACACATGTTTCGTTTGGACTGTGATTTAGAGGAGAAGAAAAGAATTTCTGGAAAACTGAAACTGACCATGTTGTTCAACGCGCTCGACAATGCCGAAATTGCAAAAATTGCTGAAAATGAAAAAAAATTGAATTTGATTTAAATAAAACATTTCATATTTAAAAAGATGGACTATCGCTATGATATTTATGATGAAGATGATGGAGAACCAGGCCTTGGTTACTTTGATGATGAAAATGAAAATCGTCGTTTTATTGAATATGATTTCGATTCGGATCTTCGATACTTTACTAATGAATCTGACAGTCGGCGTTATTTTAATTTTGATGTTGAATTATATGAATGGTATTTTATTGATGAATTTAACATTCGTCATTTTGTTTCTTTAAATTATGCATACCTTCATTGTGTTACTAACTTTGATGAATTAGGTCGTTCGTATTTTTTTGATGAAGATAACATTCGTCGATATATCGATGAATTGCGTCCATATATCAGTGAAGAAGACGAATCGTCAGAAGACGATTCGGAAGAAGAAGATTCAGGATATGAGATGGAATATTTAGAAGACGATTCGGAAGATGAGCCTGTAAGAAATCAGATTAAAGAAGAGATCAATGAAGATTACAAGTAGGGATTTGAGCTAGAACCCGATCCTAAATACAATATTTATGATTATGCATTTGAGAGTGAGGATGAAGAGCCTTTTCAAAGTCGATGGATTCTTGACGAGTCTTTTATAGATTCATCGCCTGTGTTTGCTCCCGTTACTGTTTTTTAATTCTTTTTTCTAAGAATTGAAAAGTTGCTGGAAATAAAAAAAATTGAATTGGCTTAAATAAAAATCTTTCCATATTAAAAAGATGGATCGTTATTTGTTTGCTTTTAGTACATGCAATGATAAGGATATTATTTCCTTTGAGAAAGATCAGTATTTAGTTTGTCTTGATTAATCAGGCAATCTATATGTAATTGATTCTAGTAGAAAACGATATTCGGTATATATTAATCGATTTGGCTATGAGCAACTGATTGATGAATCTGATCATCGGTATGTGGTTGATGTTCATGGAAATCGATATGTGTTTGATCACGATTCTGAAGTGATTGATGAATCTGGCGCTTCTTATACACTTGGTTCTGATATAGACGGAAATCATCTTTTGGTTGATTTTGATTCTGGTTTTGAAGAATGGGAATACAATCAACATTTTGAAAAATGGAAGGAACAAAGAGCATTATTGGAAGAAGATAGAATGTGCGCTCCTGCTGCCTAAAAATCGTTTTTCAATTCTTTTTAAAAAATTGAAAAAGTTATAAAAATGCATAAATACAAGTCCACAGATCCAAAAGGATCTAAAACTTTAAAATGCCGTAAATGGCCTAAAAAATCGCAGATTTTCCACAGATCTAAAAGGCCTGTCAATGCAAAGGTTCTAGATGTTGCTGAAATTAAATTTGAGATGGATAAAATTATTACAGACTTAAAAAGATGGACGATGATAGGATTTTGTTGTTCAATAGCGTTATCATGGATTTTGAAAGTTGTTGAAAATTGAATTTGAGATAAATAAAATACTTCAGTATTAAAAAGATAATTTACACAAGAAAGGCTTTAAAAAATTTGCTGATCAAAAATGGCATTACCAAAACGGCAGACACTTTGGTTGCTTTGACACTGATCGCGGTTGAAAACAATCTGAGCGATAAAAGCTGTTTAATGGAAAATGTGAAAGAAAAGAGACCTGTGGGAAGACCAAGAGTGCATGAAAAAAAACCGCCAAAAGAAAAAAAACCCATCGACCCTAAATGGAAAAGAATTGAAAACATCAGAACTTAATCCTTTCAATTTTAAAACTAACCGATGTTAAAACGGGTGAAGTGACTGAATACAAATCTGCTTACAAATTAAAAAAAGAGACTGGACACTGTTGGCAATACTTTGACAATAAACATGGATATAAAATAGAAGTGATTAAACCATGAAATTTAAATTTGCTGAAAATTTAAATTTGCTGAAAATTTAAATTTGCTGAAAATTTAAATTTGCTGAAAATTTAAATTTGCTGAAAATTTAAATTTGCTGAAAATTTAAATTCTTTATTTTTCATTGAAATAAAAATTGAAAATGAGTTAAAAAAATTTTTCTTTATATAAAATGAGTGATAAAGCAAAGAAAAATAAAAAAGTTAAGTCGCTAACAGCATTGCAAAAGGATGCTAAAGAAAGGGCGATAAAAAGTTATACAAGAATGACAAGGGAAGAGCTCGTTGAAGCCGTAAAAAATACAAAGCCTGTTATTGATTCTCATCCTGTAACACGTAGAAGACCTACGACTGCTGCAAGACCGATTGTTAAAAGACCGGTTCCTGCTCCTCGTCCTGTTCCTAATGACTTGATTTCATTCGGACCAGCTCGCTTGCAAAATCAGGTGACTGAACCATCGCGTCATATTATTGATGAGCCTTTTCATGATTCAACGAGCATCATTACACCAAGACCGGTTCCTGCAAAAAGACCTGGTTTATTTTCAAGAATTGCAACGGCTGTCTCCAACAGATTTAACCGAGTGCTTACTATCATTGATCCATACGTTCCAGAGGCTGTGAAGAAAACAGTGAGCGATGCAAGAAATGGAGTTGAAGAAAGAATAAAGTCTCTCAAAGACATTGTATTTGGTAAACCGGTTCCTGCACCTCGTCCCCTTAGGCCGGTTCCTTCTCTTCGTCCTGTTAAAATAAAGTTTAAATTGATTGATCACGCGCTAAATTATATCACCAAACAATTTTCTTACATCCCTTCTAAAAATTATCAAGACCCTGCAGCCTTTTTAAACATCGTTAAAGATGCTGTGATCAAAGTCATAGAAATAAACACAAAAACGAACCTTGTTTTAACATGCGAAATGACGCGTGTGAACATTGTCACTAGACAAGAAACTTTTCGCACTGTGTCCTTCCCGTCTAAATACGAAGTTGTTCTTGAATCGACAGATAAAAGAGAAAGCTTTTAAAAAGTTTTAGAAAGTTTTATTGTGTGTAGAGTATTGGGAAGAAAGAGTTCTTGAAAACATGGTCAATTACAGCAATGGGGGATCCAATTGGAAAGTTTCCAAAATTTTAAAAATAGACATTAACATGATCGATTACACCCCTCTCATCGGTTCGTCATACATCGAGCTGCCTGATGACTTGAAAAACAAAAAGGCAATTATCAACATGGAAAACGAAGACAATCAATGCTTTAAATGGTCTGTCACCAGAGCACTAAATCTGGAAAATAGAGATAACGAAAGAATTAGCGAAAACTTGATTCTAAAATCGGAAGAGTTGGAATGGGAAGGAATGGATTTTCTTGTCAAGATTAATAAAATCGACAAGTTTGAAGATAATAATAAAGGCATTAGCGTCAACGTCTTTGGGTATGAAAACAAAAAACCTTACCCTTACGAATATCCAAATTTTTAGATCGAAAGCATACTATTGATTTGCTTCTCATTTCAAACGAAGAAACCAACCATTATTGTCTCATTAAAAGTTTAAGCCGATTTGCTTCCTCTTCAGTATCGAAAAGTAAAAGAAAGAAACATTTTTGCAGAAATTGTCTACAAGCTTATGACCAAGAAGAAAAACTTCAAAGTCATCAAGGCGGACTGTTATAAGCACAGCTCAGTCTGAATCAAACTTCCTAAAAAAGGAACAAAAATTCAATTCCAAAACTACAACAGATCGATGATGGTTCCGTTT
This sequence comes from Hydra viridissima, assembly GCF_058129835.1. Lineage (NCBI taxonomy): Eukaryota > Metazoa > Cnidaria > Hydrozoa > Anthoathecata > Hydridae > Hydra > Hydra viridissima. Next base: position 9,159,671 of record NW_028324309.1, read on the forward strand.
GTGGTGTATGCAGACTTTGAAAGTTTCATCAAACCTGTCAACACTTGCAATCCAAACTCAAATCAATCTTACACCAAACAGGACCAAAAGCACATTCCAAGCTCCTTCTGCTATTTTATCAAATGCTTTGACGAATTCGTTTATAAAGGAAAACCTGTCACGTACACAGCAGAAAGCGACGATGATGTTGCACAAAAATTTGTAAACATGGTAGAAACAGACCTTACAGAGATTTTCAACAAGATTGATTTTAAAAAAAAGATGGTTTTTACGAATAAAGATAAGAAGAATTTTGAAGCTGCAACAAAATGTCACATTTGCGGTAAAAAACTAAAAGACGTCAAAGTACGTGATCACTGTCATTTGAATGGAAAGTACCGAGGAGCTGCTCACAAAAAATGCAACTTGGATTACAAAATTCCAAAATTCATACCCATCATTTTACACAATTTGTTACGACAGCCACTTGTTCATCAAAAAATTGGCTGGTGGAAAACTAAAATGCATCCCAAACAACGAAGAAAAATATATCAGCTTCTCAAAAGATATCAAAGTAAGAGAATTTATTTATAAAGAAGGTAAACCAAGTGAAGTATGGAGAGAATTAAGGTTTATTGACAGCTTTAGATTCATGGGAAGTTCATTAAAAGATTTGGCAGACAACCTTGTTAAAGATTTGTGCGCTGAATGTGCTAGGCTAGATGCAAAGACATGCAAGGAAAACTGTCAAGATAAAAAAGAAGATGGATGTAAATGTAAAACAAATTGTAAAGATTGCTCTTATAGAAGATCTAAAAAAGGAGATGAAATGTGCAAGAATCTAAATTCAATGTATAGTGGAACAAAACGAGATTTGTTACTAGGAAAAGGTGTTTACCCCTACGATTGGGTAGACTCGATTGAAATATTTATAGAAACAAAATTACCTCCAATTGAAGAGTTTCATTCTAAACTTAACGACAAAAGTATAGAAGTTGAAGACTATGCACACGCTCAAAACGTTTGAAATGAATTTGGATGTATAACGTTTAAAGACTATCACGATTTATACAATATGTCTGACGTTTTAATACTAGCGGATGTCTTTGAAAAATTTCAGAGACGTTTGCTGTGAATATTACGGTCTTGAACCTCCTTGGTATTACACATCCCCTGGATTAGCTTGGGATGCAATGTTAAAAATGACTGAAGTAAAATTAGAGCTTCTAATCGATCCTGACATGCTTCTCATGTTTCAAAAAGGAATACGCGGTGGAATCAACATGATTTCAAACCGACATGGAACTTCAAATAACAAATACATGGGTGACTCGTACGATCCTAACAAGAAGTCAACCTACATCCAGTACTTGGATGCTAACAACTTGTATGGATGGGCTGTGCAAAAATCTTCCCACTGGCGGCTTTAGATGGATGACTGAAAACGAACTCTCCAATTGGAAATCCATGCCCTGTGTTCTTGAAGTCGATTTAGATTATCCCAAACATCTTCACGACGATCACAACGATTACCCTCTAGCTCCTGACAAAATGATCCTCAACAAAGTAGAAAAACTTGTTCCAAATTTAAACAACAAAGAGAAATACGTCGTCTATCATGAAAACATGAAACTGTATGAGCGATTAGGAATGGTCATTACAAAAATACACAGAGGTATCACATTTTAAGAAGAACCTTTTATGAAAATTTACATTGATCGCAACAAAAATTTAAGAGCAAATGCTAAAAACGAGTTTGAAAAGGAATTCTTTAAGCTCATGAAAAACTCCGTCTTTGGAAAAACAATGGAAAACATTGAAAATCATGTAGACATTAGACTCGTCACTACAGAGAAAGAAGCCTTAAAATTATCTAAGACCCAATTTCGAAAATCGAACCATTTTTGGAAAAAACTTGATCGCCGTTCACATGAAGAACACAAAGTTGGTTTACAACAAACCCATTTATATAGGAATGTGCATCCTGGACATAAGCAAAATTTTAATGTTCGAATTCCATTACGACTACATCAAACCAAAATACAATGATCTAGCAAAGTTGTTAATGACAGACACTGACTCGCTTATTTACGAAATCGAAACTGAAGATTTTTACGATGACATTGCTGGTGATGTACTAGAAAGATTCGACACGAGTGAATTTGACAAAAAACACCCTGCCGTTCAAGACGTTGGGTTCAAAGTTGGAGCAAACAAAAAGGTCATCGGAATGTTCAAAGACGAAAGCAAAGGAAAACAGATTGAAGAATTTGTTGGGCTTCGACCTAAGCTTTACTCTTACAAGATCCTTAAAGAAAAAGAACACAAAAAATACAAAGGCGTCAAGAAAAATGTAGTCGATAAAAAAATAGATCACCAAGATTATAAAGGCTTAATGAATAAAAAAGAAAAGTTTGCAAAAATGAACGTTATCCGATCACATCTTCACGACATTTACACTGAAGAAATCAACAAAGTAGCACTCAGTGCCAACGATGATAAAAGAGTCATTTTGGAAGATGGCATTAGCACGTTAGCTATTGGTCATTACAAAAACAGATTTAATTCGATCGATAAACTTTGTGTTAAATTGATCGACTATGATAAGTTTTTCGGTCCGGAAAACACAAATCCACAATAGATTTTAAAGAAGAAAATAAATTTATATCATTGCGGGAAGAAAATATTACAACAAGAAATATTGCGGAAAGAAACATTTTATTATATCATTTCGGAAAGAAAATTTTATTACATCATCACGGTAAGAAAACAAATATTGCAGGAAGAAAATTTTATCATTACGATAAGAAAACAAAAGAAATATCATTACAGATTTTTTTGAAAAAAAGGTAAGTCACGCAAAAAAAAAAACGCATCAAAGTCACGCAAAAACGCATCAAAGTTATCGCGCTTAAGTATGGAAAAGTATCAATGCGCCAGAACCCGCATTTCCCTACTACTCTCGTGCGCTTTTCTCCAAGCTATGCATCTCGTTTGCAGTGATTTAAAACAACTTTTGCAAGTTTCAGTCTTCTCCAAATGACATCTAGTTCGTGTTATTATTATGCTGCTTATGGAACTTGTTCGAACCTTAGCTATTTCTTTATCCATCCAAGCCTAAAAAGGTTCGATTGAATTCAAACTTGGTTATTGAGCTGGTCAGGGCATTAAATTCATTTCATTTGCTTTCACCCAAGCTTTGACTGTGCAAATGTATGGGCAGCAATATCTTGTTGAAACTACCACCATGTTTTGATTAATCAGCATTTCTACTTGTGAAAACATGCCGTTCTCTAGCTTTTTTTATGTATATTGCCTAATCTTAATCTTGTGAGCCTCTGGTTATCGTAATCGGTTTTCTAATGGCTGCATAAACACAAAGGTTTTTCCTGAGTAAAATGTTTTTTACAGTATTTGAAGAAACATGGTTTTCATAACTTAACTTCACACTCGTAAGCTTTTTGACCTTTAGGATACTGGATTACATTGGCTGCCACCTGTCAATTTAAATGTTTTTAGAGTATTTTTGACACAATTTTTGGAAATTAACAATCCAATTGTCTCTATTGCTATTATCAACTACTTTTTTGCTTCGCTTACTGCTTTTCAATCCATTTCTATACATCTAAACTTTCAAATCTTAAAATTTACAAAAAAGTTCTTAAATGATTAAATTTATCATCATTAGCAGATTTATGCAATCTTTTATATAAAATAGACTGCATAAAAATGGCCTGAATTTTAGTAAAAATTTTTCTATTTTAAAGGAAGCATTAAAGTGTTGATAACCAATGGTAAGTTATTTTCAAATATTTTAGCTGTTAATTATTCAAATAAGATGTAAAAAATAATAATAGTAAAAACTAACTTTTATTCTGTAGAAAGATTTTTTTTAAAAAAAAAAGATATATAAAGCAATAAAAATATTAAATAGTATTCATAAAATTATCTACAAATATCAATAATGAATGTTCCAGAAAAATCTTGGTAAGAAATTAAATTATCAAGATTAAAAAATGATTACTTATAAATATTAATTAGAAACTATAGACAAAATAGTTAGTAGAAATAGAGTTTATTTCACTGTAAAACATAATAAAAACCTTTAAAAAGATGATTTTTAAAAATAATATATAATAAATAAACAAACATTTTTGTAAAAAAGTAATAAAATAAGTTTCTTTATAAAAACTCAAGGGCTGTACAGATTTTTTGAATATCTTAATAAAGGTTGTTGTAGATAGCAAAATAAAATTTTCTGTAAATTTTCTGACCTGCTTTCTATGAACATTTCAAAGTCATAAAAAAACTTCATAGTAATGAAGTAAAACTCACACTAAATTGAAACCAAAACTTGAAATGATTAATGAAATATTGTATTCTAATGTACTATACAATATTTTTACAATACTTTTGCAAATTAGAAAAATATTGTCATATCATATAAATAATGTAAAAGAAAAAAAAAAAAAACATTTTAGTTCAATGATTATTTACCTCCAGTAGCAGTAAACTAATTATGACGATATAGATGTCGTATAGTTTCATAAGGCATGCTTGCAGCTCTTTGCTGATCACGAAAGCGTTGTTCTGCAAGGACTCTGAATCGTTCATATTTTTTACTTCTAAACAAATCACAAAAAATTGCTTAAAAATTCTTCTAATCTTAAACAGGCTATTTTGAAACTTAATTTTTAAAACATTTACATGGTGAGACTGAAGCTTAACAGAACTAACATATTTAAAGTTAATTTACAAAAGTAAATTGTGTGTAGCTTATATACTAATTTTAATACATATATATTATGTTTTATATTTAATAATTTATATATTTTATGCCCTAGGCTTTACAATATACATTTCATTTATATTCTGTATAATTTATAAATTTTAATTTTTATTAGATACCAATATTATTATTTTCTTATAAAAAATATATATATATATATACACTTACATACTTACTTTACAATACAAGTGATATATACATAAATGACTCCCAAGAAAATAACCATTATTGAAGATAATAGTGTCTTTAGACCAAAGCAGAGTACCATCACTGGAACAGTTGATCTAGTAATTAATTTCTAAGATTTTTATGCAGAATGTTAAAAAAAAAACACAAATGAGTATATGTATTTTAAACCAGCTCTCTAATTATTTTGATAATAAAGATATTCTTTAACAAGAGACTTTAAATGTAAAAAATTAGCTTACATCATGTACATTATACCCTGTACCCAAAAAGGGAAGCTGTTATCCAACTTGTCACAGCATCCATTTTTCCCAAGGAATAAACAACAAATGCATTCCATGAATATAATAGCTACTCCAATACTTCTAGAAAAAGTTCAATTTATCAATTTATTAGGTTTTCCTGTAATTATTTAATCTCAAATTGTTAACAATTGAAACAATGAAAACATAACAAAATTGATGAGAATAAAAGTTTATTTAAAAATTTCAAATACATCATTAATGCACCAGCAATCACACATTTTTTAGATTCTCTATCTGATTCCGTTAGAAGATACCAACCATTACTAATAAATGCTGCAATAAAATAGTATATAAATATGGTAAAAATAATAGATAAACGTACATAGAGAGTAAAGAGAGATACTCTAATAAAGATGCACTTACAAACTGCAGATATTAAACCCCAGATTCTAGCAACTATCCTAGGAAAATTAACTTCTTTTTGGTCGTTACCAAATGTTTTGTATTTATTCCGTTCATTATCCTTTCTTCTTGGTTTTTTCGAGTCATAAAAATTAGCTTTTTGTTTCGTTGCCATGTTTCTTCTCACATTTAGGTATGTTGCATGATTAGAACTTTAAGAATTCCAAGTTTCGCGCGTAAATTGATTTCTGACGGCCGCTTTTAACAATTACGTATTACTAGTAAAAAATTTAATCAAATTTAATATTAGGGATAAGTTCGAAAGACAATTAGAATAACTTCAAAAAATATACACACTGGAATAATGTTAAAAAATCAACTGCTGGAATATCTTTTAGAGTTATTCCTGGTGTTGATTTGTTGAAGTTACTAGTTGATTTCCTAAGTAGAGAAAACTGGTCAATCATATTCCAGTAGTGGGTTTCGAACGAAATCTAATAATTGACTTCAAAATTGTTTCAGTTGTTAATTTTTAGAAGTTATTCCGGTAGAAGCTGTCTTTTAAGAAAAGAAATGTCACTAAAAAAAAATTTACATAAAGAAAAGGGGAGAACTTAGTTTTTGTGTGTATTTTGTACATCAAAATGATTGAAGAGTGCTGTATTTCTAACTTTAAGATTTTATTCATTCGAATATCACTGTGTAAGTCTTATGCAAAAACAAAGGGTCTAGGACCCAATTAATTCTTTGTACAGTACAACAGAGCTGTTATTTCCTGAAAAATTAAATCTACTTGGTCTCGGGCTATGGGCAAAAAGCTTCTTACATACGCAGATAAAAAATCTGACACTGTGTCTGCAGAAGCCTCAGGTATGAAAACGGATGGCTAAAGTAAAGGATACCAAAAAAGTATTATGCAACAAAAAAAATGAAGCTGTATTTGTCATAAGCTTTTAATGAGCCTTCACAAGAATTGTAGACCCATTGTCCTATTCGCTCACAGATACTGTTGTGTTACTTGATTTGTGATGAGTTGTTAGACTTGTGCATAGTATTTTAGCCTATGTGCTTTTGTTTCTCTGTAACGTGATATCGAAACATTCTCGTGTGCTAAAATGCAGGATATATGGAATTTCAATGTTAAAAAGTCCCTTTTCTATTTTTGACTTCCCTGTAACCATATTAGTTATGCATCCATAATTAGAATACAATAGGTACTGTAGTTCCTGCACGCTTAAAGATCACTGTTGAATTAGAACGAATATTTAGTTATATAACCAATGTGTTTAGTAATTTACATTTTGTTAGCTTACTATTAGGATTACTACGCTATGGATAGGATTCTACGCTACATTTTGGCATAATCAGTTTATGAATGCCATGATTCTATATGTTCTATGGCATACAATGCAAAAATCCACGTGTAAATGGTATAAGTAGTTAAAAGTTTAGAGAGAGTAGTTTATGAGTCTGTGTTCTTTTTTTCTGAAAAGCAGATTGATTCATAGTTCTATGTATGACAGAACCATCAATCGTGAAATAACTTAAACTTGAAAAATGAAATTTTCTATACTTGAAAGATAAAATTTTGTTTTAAAAGATAAAAAGTATTAACTTCACTTTTCCTTTCTTTAAATTTCTTAACTAAAGCTGTTTTTGATGTGAAAGTAAATTAATATCAAGTTGTGGTTCGTGTGAAAAAACAATAATATAAAAAATCTAGATATGAATGACTAAACGCTGGACTACAGCAGCGAAGCTTCTGTTACAGATAAAAATGACATTTCACAGGAAAACCTTCAAGGTAACTAATTAAAAATTGTGTTGATTCTATGTTATAAATGATTGCTTAAATACATTAATGATTTCAGCTGAATCTATTCTGTATTTTTTCACTTATAAGCCTTTGTTTATACTTTGTTTATACCATATTTTGCCAATGCCTGCTGCTCTGTATTCCGGAACTCTTCAACAGTGTACAGAGCCCCCTAGTTCATAGCTACTACTGCTCCACTTTTTTCAAGGAAGAAAAAAAGAAATGAGCAAGAAAAGTGCTTTAAGTTAAAGGACTAAAGTATGTTTCAAGTATAAAGAAGTTTGCCAGCAAAAAATAAAAATAAGACAGCCAAAAATTGTTTTATTAAATGCATATACAAATACGGTCAAAAATAAGAGAGATAAAAGAAGATAAAAGAAGTTTTCTGTGATTTTTATAGCTTGACCATTCAAGAAAAGAAAGTATTTTTACAAAGCTGTACAGGCTGCATGCCACCAGATCAGAGATGAAAAGGAAAAAGCAGAGAAAATTTAAATACAAAAGGAAGTTTTTAGTAATTCTTTTTAGTCAAGACATCAAAAAACTTGCTTTGTGAGTATCACAGGACATTGACAGAAAAGGACTGATTCCAGTTTTGTGCTTCTATATGAAGAATTTTTTGTTTTGTTTAAAAGCTAATGTAAGTAACTGCTTTTATAAAAGTAAGTTTGCCACATATGTATATACATATATATATTGCCACATATATGACAGTGCATCTCTCTACTAATAAAAAGGTATCTAACAGACAGAAGGGAGTAGCAAAATTGCTAGCATAGTTTTTAAAATTCTGAAATAGGTTCTTCAAGACAAGCAAATTGAAAATCAAAGTCTGGCCATTCATGTATGCAAGAAATTGACAATATTTATTGTTGAATTGTCAGAGTTCTTTCCAAATCCGAATATTACTCTTTCTCTCAATGGTACCATTATCAAAAGTATGTGTCCTTATTTTCAACAAGTTCATTCTAAATCCAAATATTTGTAATATATCTGAAAGACTCTCCTTTTCAAACTTATCCATTGCTAAATGAAATTGTTGCTGAATAAGGGATTTTTTTTTTTGAGAAAAATACAAGTATTTTTAAATTATACATAGGCTAAAGTTGGGAGTGGTTTGTCTCTACTGTGAAAACATTTTTCTTTGTGGTATTTTCTTACACTTATCTAGATTTTTTTATTACAATAACTGCTGATTTCTGTATTATTCAGCTATCTTGAATACTGATCGACAAAACATGTTAAAAAAAAAAGAATATGGAATCAATATTAATTTCATCACTTCTTTTAATTTCATCTGATGATGTTTCAAATTATCTGATTCGTCATCAGAGGATGAGATCAGCAGGCTCAAAGAACTGACTCTAGGGGAAGATTCCAAGAATGCTGCTGTTTATGATGATAACATACCGTTGTCTCAAAATGAAGCAACATTCTCGACGTTTGAAAGGCTTTTAATGACCCAGAAGACACTCATACTGTTAGAGAAAGAGAAATTCACTTTCGATAGGTACTACTTTCCTCGGAAAATTCAGCAGCTGAAATGATCCCCATCGGATATTTTTCACCAAAGAAACTTCGATAACTTTTAATCAAACCAATCTGTGCACTACACAACAACATAGTGTGAGGGCGGTGGATTTTATTTATTTTTTTTATTTTGTTTTTAAATATTTGTTTATTTATTTTTATGTTAATTATTTTAAAGATGTGATGATTAAATGTGACAAAGGTGGTTGGTTCTATGTAAGTGTAATGGTTGCGCAAATATAGAGAGCGATAGAATGTGAGGTAGGACTATCAATGTGTAACGCAGATATGGTAAAAGCGCGATAGGAGCATCGGACTTTGGGGGCATCCATAAAGTACGTACGCAGGTATGGGGGGAGGGGGGGTTACCAAAAAACGTACAAATGCGTACAAGGGGAGGGGGGGGGGGGGTTTCAAGACAGCGAGTACGTACGCGGTTTGACTATCTTTCTCTGGAGATATTTTTAAAACTTGATCCGTACAAAAAGCAATGAACTTTTCGAATGTAAAAAATCTTTTTTTTTTAATACGCAACCTGGTTTTTATCTTTTCAATTAAAACGTTACAACAAGTTAATTTTTTATTATTTTAAATTAATATTTTATTATTAACTTTTTATTAACAATGTACTACTTCAAATTATTGTTAAAGTTTTTATGTATTTTTTCTTATTATAAAAAACAATTATTTTTAAAAACAGCAATTTTAATGCTAATAGAAACCAACACCTTTCATTGCGAAATGTGATTGCAATTAATTTGAGTCAAGTTATTTTTTTTACGTTCTTCGCTTTAACGACACTGAATCTTATGATTAAATCGTTTATTTCCAAATAAACAAAAACTTTTATCTTTCCATTCAAATAACTGAATACGTTGCAACAAAAAAAAACTGCTTATTTCCAAGATGTCGAACGAATTTGTTGGGAACGAGAAAAAGTATCTTCAACTCCTTGAGTTATATAAGAAAGCATATTCAACACTTGAAAAACAAAAGCAGTATCAGCACGCACAGGAATTGTGGAAAATAGTAAAATATGATCAGTCTTTGTATGAAAAAAAAGTAAACGAATTAAAAGTGAAAGCAACAAAGTCAAAAGGATCAATCATGTCATTCTGGGGAAATGCTTTATCACCGCCTAGCAAAAAGAAAAAAGATATCCATCCAGTGCCGTCTTCGTCAAATAAAATACAAAGTTTTCCGAACGCAACTACGACAGAACCTGAAAGGATTGAACTTAGTAAGCCATTTTTTGTGATAATTTACAAACTTTTTCTCTCGTGATTTTCTATACATTGAATTCAACCGAATTGGTAATTAAACTACCTTGTACGACTATATTGCAATCGCATAGTTTTATTCATCATAACTGGAGATCTTGACCAATTTCTCTACATCCAATCTCTATAACTGTCAAGAATTTATAAAAGTTTATTTTTGGGTATTTCCTAATTTAGATTTAACATCAAGCGAGAAGGAAAGAGCAAATCCGGCGCAAGTTAAAAGTCGGAAGAAAATCTCAGATCTTGAATCACAGCTTTCATCCTTGATAATCTTACGCGATTCTGGTTTGTCTACTGTAACGAGGAAACAATTAGACAATGTGAAAGAAAGCATAAGAAGAGAAAAAACAAACTTGGACTGGTAAATGTTAAGCGATATATCGAATAGAGCTTAGAAGTATAGAAAGACGTCTTGGCCATAAAAACCAAACTTTTAAGCAGGCAGCAACTTTCAAAATTTTGTTTTTCAAATTGTCAATAAGAATTTCTAATTGAGTATTTACAAAGTTCGCAGAATCCAGGTAACCTTAAGTATAGAAAGTTTTATAACGGAATCAAAGATTTGTGTAATATTTTGTTTTCAGATTGATTCGTGAATCGGCACGACAAAGAAAACGGAGACAAAAACTTAAAGAGGGCATCGAAACAGTTTGTCAAAACAACCCTGAAGTATCAAGTGCTTTGAAACAGTTTATGCAAAACCATCCTGGACGACCACGGCTCGAAATTGATCAACCAGAACTTTTATCAACAATCATAAAGGTTGTGCAAAGTTCATCAGCAGCTGACGAGCGTCGAAGAACAGAATGTCTTCGCAGTGTCTCCACTTTGGATGATCTTCAGAAAGAGCTGACGAAAATAGGCTTCAACTTGAGTAGAAGTGGTTTGTACCTTCGTCTTTTACCACGACGTGAAAACACTTCTGAAGGAAAAAAGCATGTCAACACAGTTCCAGTGAAGCTACTACGTCCAGAAAATTCACTGCGAAAAAGAAATGATGATAGAATGTTTGCCAAATCTTTTATTGATGACATGTTTGAAGTTTGCAAATTGTTTGGACCAAAAGCTGTGCTTTTCATGTCCAATGATGATAAAGCCAGGGTACCGTTGGGTCTTACTGCTGCAAGCCTTCAAGCGCCGTTGCTGATGCATATGGAATACAAGGTCAAACTTATGGATCATGACTTTGTCGTTGGCCCACAGCACAAGTTAATCCCATCGGTGTATGGCATATGCGAAGTTAACAATAATGGAAATGTATCCTACAGTGGAGACACTTTCATACGCATACGAAGTGGGAAACACGATACATCGAATGCTTTTACACATGCTTTTGATGTTAGGGAGCTAATCAAGATGGTTAGACGTAAACCAATTATGTTAATGGAGACTGATGGAGCTCAAGATGAAGCACCACGCTTCCCTAAAACGTTAGCAACTGCTGTTGATCTCTTCCGCTTGCTGGATTTAGATGTCTTGCTTCATGGTGTGAATGCAGCTGGGCTTTCAGCCTTCAACCCCATTGAAAGAAGAATGGCACCTCTTTCTCGTGATTTGGCTGGAATAGTTCTTCCCCATGATTATTTTGGCAATCACCTTGATTCTTCTGGGAAGACAATTAACCAAGAACTGGAGGTAGAAAATTTTCAAAAAGCGGCTGACGTTTTATCCCAAGTTTGGGAGAAAACCTTCATCGACGGTTACCATGTTAATTGCCGGGCAGTACCAGTTGGAAAAGCATATAAACCGCCGAATCCTGATCCTGTTTGGGTAGAGAAACATTGCCAGCAATCGCGTTATTGTCTACAAATTGTGAAATGCCAGGACAAGTTATGTTGTTCATCGTTTGAAACAAATTGGCTGAATACCATCCCCCAACGTTTCATTCCATTTCCGACCATCTACGAGTACTGCGAGAATGGTTACAAAGCGATGGAACCATCTCGATATTTTAAAAACGTATCAAACCATTCAAACTTTGCACCTCTGACGCATAGGCTTTTGCTACAAGACATACCTACAGAAGGCTTAAAGTACAAAATTATACCATTTGATCTGTATTGTCCTTCATTGGAAAAAAAGCTTCTAAACGGAATTTGCGACAAATGCAATAAATACTGGCCGAGCAAGGCAGCAATGAAACGGCACAAGAAAGCACACAACAAACAAAAGATAAAGATTGATATGGAGAGTGATTTAAGTGAAAGTGAAGAAGTCAGTGAGAAGATTACTAATGAAAGATTAGAAGCAGAGTTCATGCCTGTTTTCCATAACATTTTCAATTTATTTAAGTCACCATTTGTGGAAATATAAATAGCTAAATTAAAAATACTCGCAACACGAATCCTTTCTAAATCATTTTTCTTTCCTTTCGTTAATAACTGCCCATTTTTTAGTTAAGTACAGAAAAATCTCTAACTAAAAATGTTGATCTTTTTTGTATTTAATGTTTTGAAAACTTTTTTTTTTTGGGTGGGTGGGTGGGGAGGTCATACTTTTTTAATAAATAACGCGTACGTACGCAGAGGGGGAGGGGGTGGTTAAAAGCGTACAAGTGCGTACAAGGGGGGAGGGGGGGGGGTCCAAAAGCATTAGTTTTACTGCGTACGTAATTTATGGACGTCCCCTTTTTTAATAACAATAGTTAACGCATAAACCAATAATCAAATTTCTAATAATGATATTGCCTTAATCAATATACAAATTAAAACACTTACGAATAATTTCAATTATTTCTCATCAATATATATATTCTCTTAATATTAACTCATACATATAACAATACATTAATACTCATAATAACTCAAATATATTCTTACCAACTCTTCTCATAAAGTGCTCTTTTAAATTCTCCATTAACTCTTCGCATAAGTTTCTCGTTAAATTTTTCATAAATTCTTTTCATAAGTTTGTCATTAAATCTTCAAAACTCTTTTTCTCTTAAAATCCTTTTTAATATCTCTTAAAATTATTTTCTCATCAGATTCTCTTACAAGGAGAATTTCACAAAATCTCTTTAAACTCGTCTCTTCTTCTTCTCTCGTATCGTTCTCTTCTGTCTCCCTTCTTTTTATAGTTTTTGGTTGTTTATCGGTACCTTACTCATTCATCATTTATTTATCATGACAGGTTGAATTAGTCTCCATTTATACGTCTTTAGTTGTTACTTTTAACTTTTCTTCTTTTTCACTTTATCATTTATTTATATGACAGGTTTTTACAAGTTTTCTTTTTATTAGTCTTTGTCTCAGAAAGGTTACAGAACTTTCGAGATCTAATTAAACTAATATCATTGTATTTCTAACAGTTTTAAACATTAATTATGTGACTCACTCATTGAACATGTTTGGTTGACTCATTCTTTTCTTCGTTCGAATGTTATATGCTTGAGTCAGGTGAAAACTTAAGGGTAATTTTTACAGTTTTCTCATTTCCTTCCTCACAATAGAAAAAAATGTTATTATTAATATTGTCGAGATTTATAAGTTTCTTGGGATACATTTGCTCATGAGCATTGTGAAGTTGCCAGTTTATGCATCGTTCTAGTCTCAAAGCTTCAGATATCTTCTCATTGATGACGTAATGCCACTGAAAAGATTTGAATCACTGAAAAAGAAAATTCATGTCGTTAACAATTAGACAAACTCTTCTAAATCAGGTCACTCCTTGAAGCAGTGAGATCTAAATATATCGAATTCGAGCCCGAAGAATATCGATCAGTTGATTAACCGAACATACTACCAAAGACAAAGAGAACCAAAATTCTGTATACATCTGCCAGGGAACATGAGACTTAACCTTTTTTTGACAAATGGTTCACCACTTTGGGCCTAATGATGCAGCTAAAGAGGTAAGGTTGTTTACTGTTTGTACCATAAGACAAAATCGAAATCAGCATTGTCCACTAGAGTCAGCAAAAGAATTAGAGAGGGAAGGTAGAGTCTCCACAGACAACTTGGGCTGTATTTTCACTAAATTGGTCAACAACAAGACTTTAATCTTTGTTACAAATATGTTAGTATTCACCCTATTAGATCTGTTAAGCAGTGGAAAAAATAGGAGAAAGCTAAAGTAGATTTAAATGGCCTCAAATTTATCATCGCTTACAGTAAGTCTACGGGTGGTGTGAGCTTTGCCAACATAATTATTGTGCTATGCAGGTTCCAGTTAAAAAACTGCAACTACATGAAAGTAAATTGGTGTTTTGTTAACATAGCTGAAGTCAATGGCTAGATCTCCTACCGAAAAAGAGGAGATTAACTCTTCTGAAGTTTACAACAAATCTTCTAGAGTTGCTGATGCACTATCAGTAACACTATCTAAAGGCAAATTCACAAAACGATAGCTGTAAACAATTAATGATAGATTAACAAAAGAGGAAAGGCTCCTTTTCAAGTTACTCCATGTGTAGCTGTTTGTTTTGATGAAATGAGCCGCTGGCCAAAAGTCTCCAACGAAAAACCTTTAATCATTTGTGGGAAGTTACACAAAAAAAGTGTATGAAATTGAAAAACGCAAAAATTGGTTTCTCATTCTTTTGTGACATAGATCAAGAAATGATGCCATACGGCATTGCCCCGAACTTGTCCAAAAAGAAAAGATTGTGAAAAAAATGCCCTTCTTTGCTTTTAGGAATCTATAATAAAAAAGAGAACCAAAAGAGCAGTTTTTAAAACTGTATCCCAAGAAAAGGGTTAATGTTTAAGTCAGAAGATACCGAGAGATCTTATTAGTTTTATAACTTTAATATTGAGCTGATTTTAAATGTCAAACTTCTCAAACAATCTTCATATAACATAGAACCGTAATAGTGAGCCAATGATTTGTCACATTATGAAAAAACAAAAAAAAGAAAAAGAAAAAACAAAAAGGATATTACGAAATCCCTATTTCTCGATTTGAAATTTTCGATTTGAATATAATTTAAGTGGGTTATAAAGCATCTCAAATTTGTGGTATAACTAAAACAGCCTACATACATTTGAGAGTTTTTATGGTCTTTCAGATACTAAAATTAGTATTCATTCATGTCCCATTATGGAGTATATGTATATCACGAACATTGATACGCATATACTCCATAATGGAACAT
The DNA here is from genome assembly GCF_058129835.1 of Hydra viridissima. Taxonomy (NCBI): domain Eukaryota; kingdom Metazoa; phylum Cnidaria; class Hydrozoa; order Anthoathecata; family Hydridae; genus Hydra; species Hydra viridissima. The sequence goes on from NW_028324309.1 coordinate 9,174,993, forward strand.
GAATGAATACTAATCACTATTGTTTTTACTTTTAGATTAACTAAACAGGACAGTAAGAAGCCATCTTAAGCTTGATCATCAAAAAAATAAACATACGAGTACATTTGACAGCATTATCTGAAGATTCGACAGTATTAGTGAATGTGCACCTCTTTTTGAAAATTTGGGACAGAATTCAATTTAAGGCCTTTTATCTTTTCCATTTTAATTTTATCAACTGCATTGAAACAGTTTAACTGCTAAATTTGAATATTATATACGAACCTATTGTAACCAATTAACTTTAAACCTTTTAAGTTGTCTCAGATAAAGAGAATGGAACCACACTAGAAAAAAAAAATTATAATAAACATACTGAACAGCTATATTTTAACAGCTATTTTAATATTTAAGCAAAAAGTATAAAAAATAAAACGCTCAAAAAAAGAAATCCAAAAAAAAAATACAAATAAAAATAGTTGGTTTGTGAAAATACAAGTTGGTTCGTGAAAATTGTGCGCTCAAAGCACGTAAAAGAAAAAAGGAGCGTTGGAATGTTGGACCACCTAATACATAAAAGCACACAGAAAAAGGAAATACGATCAAAAACACATTTATAAAACTCAGAGATAAAGGTAGAGAAAACCTGTAAAAACACTCAACAGCTAACAAATCCACTTTTAAAAATTTTTATGTCATCAAAAAAAGACATTTAATAAATAAACAAGTTTTAGTAAAAAGAATTACTTTCATAAATAAAAATAGTAAAACAGAAATTTCTCAATTTTATTTTTAATTACAAAAAAAATCACTTTTCTTTTTAAAAATCAAAGGATTGTTCATACGGAAGCCGACAAGACGTTTAGTCGGCTTTCTTACGAACTGAACAGCCCTTTAGAGAAATGCATAAAATCTTATTTTGAAAATTCCATACAAAATGTGAAACCTTTTTAACTTCGATTAACAATAAAAAAATTTTAAAAATGTTCTTTTTTATCTAAAAACAAATTGATATTAAACAGTTTTCCATTTTTTGAATAAAGCAAATTATTTAGGAGAATATCCAAGCGATAAACATTTTGCCTGTAATCACTAATAATGACGCAGATTTACTCTATCTAGTAATTAAAAATAAGTAATAAAAAAAAATCCGTTATGATTTCAGTAAGAGATACATATCAAAAAGAATAATCGCGTACTGAAATTCATTCTATGTAAATAAAATAAACTTATAAAGTGTATTATTTTTACTTTAAGTACCAAAAATTCGATTCAAGGTCAACTTAACTGAACTTCTTGTTCAAATTTTTGAATATATTCAGACGCTATTAACTTGACGCTTTTAACTTGACACATGCTTTGAATAATTTGCTCGATTTGGAACGCTTTCGTTCTTTTGTTTAAGAGCGTTAAGGATATTAGTTGTAACGGAGTAGGTCTCGTATGATACTTTTGCGGCTTTTTGTTGTTCACGAAAACGCTGTTGAGCATGAGCTCTAAGGCGCTCATATCTTTTGCTTCTAAACCAATCAAATACCATCCTCGTATAAGTTTTTTTGGTAAATAATATTTTTACAATATTATTCGTCAAATAAAATCATAAAAGCATAGCTTTATTAACATATACTAAAAATCAACCGTAAATTTTTTATATACTTCACTATGCAGGTTAGAAATACGTAAATGAGTCCCAAGAACATAACCATAATAGAAGATATCAGTGTCTTCGCACCATAGCAGAGTACCATCACTGGAATAGTTGATCTAGTAGAGAGAAGATTTTCTACGCAGAATTTTTTATACACTGGGAAAAATAGTATTTGTGAACAAGAAGACTTTACGAAACATTATAGCATACATACAATATGTATAGAAGACCTCTTGCCCAGAAAGGAAACTTGTTATCTAGCTTTTCACAGCAGTTCGTTTTACCAGGGCACATGCAACAAATGCATTCCATGACTATAATAACCATACCAATTAGTCTAGAAATTTTAAAATACATATTTTATAACATACGCGATTTTTTCACGTATAATTTTAATAATATGTAAACAAGAATTACACGATAATAGTAAATACATCATTAAGGCACCAGCAATCATACAGCGTTTAGACTCTCGATCTGATTCTGTCAGAAGGTACCCACCGTTGCTAACGAAAGCTGCAATGAAAACGAAAAATTAGCAATAAATTAATGAAAGCTGCAAACAAATAAAATACGAACGATGAAAACTCTTATTTATCTTAATTATTTTAAAACTATTTAAACAAGGCTTAACTTAATATTTACTTACAAATTCCAGATATTAAACCCCAAATCCTTGCAATTATTCTGGGAAAATTAACATCTTTTTGGTCGTCACTAATCGTTTGGTTTTCTGAGTCACTCTTGTTGGACTTTTTTGTCCCATTTTTGTTCGTCTTTTGTTTGGTTGTCATACTATTCCTTACTTCCTAATTGATGAATACTAACAAGTAGCTGTAGAATATTTATTGCTAGAGAGTTTTAATAGACTCTATAAATACATACATACATACATACATACATACATACATACATACATACATACATACATACATACATACATACATACATACATAAATACATACATACATACATACATACATACATACATACATACATACATACATACATACATACATACATACATACATACATACATACATACATACATACATACATACATACATACATACATATATACACACATACATATATATTCAATTTAAGATTCTCAAAAAATCGCACGGTTATTTACATGAAAGAAAAATTTATTTGCCTTTAAGATTACATTCAAAAATTAATTATATAAACTACACTTGAAGAAATTCATAAATAACTTATTTGCATTAACATCTAAGTAAATTCACATTCTCATAAAAATGAAAGAAGTATTATATTAAAAGCTGTTGGATTTCTCAAACTCACATTCTTTTTATAAGAAGCATGTCAGAGAAAAAAAAGCCATTCACACAACTTATACATGAAAAAAAGGAGGATAAAAATATCAAGAAGAATAATTAGCATCAAAAAATATTGCTTTTAACAAGTTGTTAAAAAATCTTTCTACTTTAACAAATGCATCAGGAGGAAACATCATAACTAGAATAAATAGAAAAACGCTGACAAAACTTATTCAGTCATAACAAAGAATTAACAACTATAAAAGCTGCTATAGAAAGTTACAAAGTTCTTCAAAACACATTATTTTGAAGATCACAAACTTTTTTAACACATTAAAATAAAATAACACACATAAAAATGAAAAAACATACTGAAAAGGTTACTGTTTTTTATTCTTCATTACCAAAGACACTGCAAAATAAAATAGCAACCTAATAGTTAATAATTCTTAAAAATGACAATAATTGTATATGAGTGCATTTTAATTGCAAATTAAAAAGGAGATTTACCTAATAATAAAATAGTAAATACTAACATAATAGATCTTATTTAATAATAAATAGTATAATTGTAAAATAATTAGCAACAAAATGAACACCTATCACTACAATAAGTACAGCAGTGATTATTAGTCCAAATATTAGCTTCATCTAAATATAAAATTTGACATAATATCTAATATAACTATGATGAGTTATAAATGAACACATTATCATCAAAACACATTATCATCAAAATCTTTTTTACTTTTTAAATAAAAACACTCTACAAAAAAAAGTTAACTGAAATCAACATTAAAAAAAACCTATTGCTTTCTCCTTGCAAATTTTAACATTGTGAAAAGTGGAAAATAAAGACATCCATACTGTACCTTGCATTGCTGCCACCACATTCTATTCTTTAGTTTAGTGGAACGTGATTTAAATTCATTGGCATTCATTTCCAAGGTTTCTATAAACAAAACAAATGATTATGACTTAAAAAAGTTTTTAATACTTTTGAACAAGTTGCTTCAGTAAAATTGTAGTTCTAAGATGAATAACTTAACTGTAATATTACATCAAAAGTGAAACAAAAATGAAAAATGAAAGTATAATAAAGATAGAAAATATTTTGAGGCACATATTTGTGTATAGATTTAAAAAAAAGTAATTTAGAGACTATACTTATGAAAAAATATTAAACTTATGCTATAATTAGTTTTACTAATATAAAAATCATAAACTTATATTTTGTCAATATTTTCTAGGTTGCTCTTAGGACGGCAATTAAAATTAACATTCTCATTTGGGCAGGACCTACTCTCTTAGTTATAATATACTGCAAAACATTCTGATTTGGACAGCGCCAACTCTTTCTACAAAACAACCATTGAAAATGAATTGTTTACATGTTACTCAATGGGTAGAATTAATTATAGTTTAGTAAAGAAATATATTTTTACTACATCTGACACTTGTGTCAGAAAAAATATCTATACATATATAGGCACTATTATGCCATATTAACAATATGGATTATAACTTGTGTTATTAATTTTGTCAAGTCGGTTTACAATAGCCTGCTTGTTTGCATTTCCACAATCAATTCTATGCTTTTAATAATTTTGATAATTAATTTTCCTACTTACAAGAGATATTGCTTTTGTTCCTTGAAAATCAAGTGTTTTGATACAATGATGAACTTACCAGTGTCATTTATGACCATTTGAGCCACTTAAAAACTGTCATTTTTATTCTACAATTATCTTATATCCCATAGTTGGCATGATGCTAAAGAAAGCACACAAGAATGTTTAGTGTTTAGCAGAATGTCATAATAATTGCTATAAAGAAATCTGGAGCCTTCTTGTGCATCAGCTGAAATTTGTGGCAAAGTTACTTTGAAGGTTTAATTGCTTTAACCATTGGGATCTTTGTTTCATCAAAGTTATGACAAGTCATAGAATGAAAGGACAATCAGCATCCTGTTCAAATACAACAGATGTTTTGAGAAGCTTGAAAAAATAAAAGTGAATTTTGTTTACTGTCATGTATGCAATGAGCTGAATGAGTAGTAGAGTGGTATTTATTTTACTCAATTTTAATAAAATCAAGTAATAACTCAATCAATTGGAAACTTGTGACTTTTTTTTTTTAGAACAATAGGTATATAATGACAGGTAATAATTATTAACCATTATACATGCATATATGTGTGTATATGTGTGTGCGTGTATAAATGGTCTTCACTAACCAGATTTTGATTCTAGATCTTCAAGCATTTCACCACGGTTCATGGCTTTGTGCAGATTATTCTTCATTAAATTTACAGTACTTTGAAGTTCTTGTTTGACTTTGGTAATTGCATTGTCTTTTCGTGCTGGGCCTTTCTTAACCCGCTCAAAACTAAAAGAAATATTAAACTTGACTTATAGTTGGAATTGAAGATAAAATAGATACATATACACAAAACTAAAATAATATTTTGCCTTTATGGCTATAATCTATATTTTTATTTAAAGAAAAGTCAATAAACATTGATGAACAAACAGTAACAATAAAAGCCTGGAACTCAATTCCAAAACGAATTCCTTAACGAACTAGATGTAAATATTTAACTGATGTAATAAAACAGCAGGTTGTACTGGCATATATAAATAATTAGAAACAATCATGATGCTAATGGTATTTATTAATGACAATATTGCTATAAATTTGATTTCAATTGAAAAAATGGTTTAACACATATTAAGTAATTGATTCAAACATAAAGAAAACAGGAGCTATCTTTGAAATCCCTCTTTGAAATCTCATTTAGAACTGTAAAATAATTTAATAAAAGCTTACAGCTCTTCCTCACTATCCTCATCATTGCCAGTCAGTAAAGGAACCTGCTAGCACAAGTAAAAAAAATAGAATAACAATAAATGCATAAAGCAGTTTGGTCTCCTTAGAATATAAAAAAAAGGATAAAAATTTTATCATGTTACAAATATTTAATGACAACAATACAGACACTAGATTTTTATGAATGTTAAAATTTTTTTATTTTCTATACTTTGTGTTCTATACAATTGTAAATATTTTAAAATAAAAAAAATTATTAAGCTATATTTTACATTTTAAAAGTTTAAAATTTTAGGAAAACTTGGGTTTTTTTAAACAAAGTTCAGTATGATAAAAAGATAGATTGACAAAACTCTTTTGACTGTACGCAGCTTTAAAGTAAAACTTAATGGTTATGAGCATTTTCAGTACAAATACTAAACTAACAAAAATTGGTCCTTTTTCAATAAAATCATAAAAAATTTAATGTCACTTAAGTGTTGTAATAATATTACAACTAGAGAATACAAATGCTAAGGTAAATAAGGTAGGTGGGGTAGGTAAGGTAGGTGAGGTAGGTGAGGTAGGTGAGGTAGGTGAGGTAGGGGCAAGTCACTAAACTTTGATGCTTTATAACAAATCATGCTTAGTATTTTAACATGGGTGTTTAGGGCAAAAAAAAAAAAAAAAAAAAAAGCTGCTATTTTTAGAAACCTGCATGAAACATTCAAAACATAAAAACTTAAGCTGCTTCATACAGTTTTAAAGTACTATAAATTAGTAAACAATTTTATGAAACAATTACTTTGTAAGCTATGTTAGATTATTGGTAATTCGGATAATTATAATTTAATAATTTTCAAAGTATGAATGTTATTTGTTAGAACATGTTGTTTTTTTTAAATAAAATATCTTATTCTTCTAATCGAAGTATAATTTAGTTCATTTTGTTATTGTATATGCTTTTTTTAGAAGCTGCAGAATTTGTTAATTTTAAGATTTTGATCTTTGTGACTTTTTTTTTAAACTCGATGTATCTTTTTACTTTCGAGTAAATCAATCGTTATAATATTAACACTATAAATTCAAAACCAACCATTTGTCAGACATTGTTGATAGTTTACAATTTTAATATTTACCAAGAACAAATTAAATATTTAAAAACTTTTCTCTAGAAGATCTTATAAAACTTTCTTTTGAAATTATTAAATATATTAAAAATCAAACATTTTTTTACTCACTCTAGAGTAACCAGTGTCTTTCTTTATGAAGCTCATTATCCCATTATAATTTAAAAATCCATTTTTATGAACTTTTCTGGTATAAAATTATAATTATTGTGCTAAAAATAAAATAGGTTAATATAGAAGACAGTAAAATTCTATCGATCAAACTTTTATTGAAAAAAAAGAGCAATACAAAATACAATATATATATATATATATATATATATATATATATATATATATATATATATATATATATATATATATATATATATATATATATATATATATAAATGTTAATGCTTTTTTATTACTGTTATATATATATAATAAAACAGTAATAAAAAAGCATTAACATTTTTCTATGAAAATTTTTTTAATTCAATTTCTTAAAGCAAAATTAAATGTTTTGTAGTTTTTAAGAGAACGCCGTCAACTTAATGAATCGTCATAAGAAAAAATCGTTGATAAAGATGAGATACACGACGGCAAATCGAAGCACAATGTTTTAGGGAAGGCGTAACGAATGTTGTTTAAACCTCCGAAACTATTTTTATTTTATTTTATTATTTTTATTTTATTTTATTTTAAAAACTCAAGCCCGAAAAAAATATCCATAAAAAAAACTTTAATATCTCTTAAAAATTCTTTATTATCAAAAAAAAAAAAAAAAAAAAAAAGAATTACAGTAGCAAGTTATTTAAGAAAAAAGGAATAAACATGACAACCGACTCACTCCATCTTAAGGAACTAGCCTCATGACATTCAGATCTTTTAGGATATTTTTAATCAGAAAGTAATTTTATTGAAGTGATTATTTTGTTATTAATCCAGTCCATCGATAAAAACAAAAGAGCTTTTCCAGTAGGCCAATACAGAAACATAAACGAGGGTAGTGGAACTATACATGTGCGATGTGTTCTTGTATCAGATGAGTTTTTACGCATTTTGAATATAGGTGTCACAAGGAAGGAGGGGAGGGGAATTTTCTATTATAACTAAGGGTGTGTTACTCTCACTTTTAGTTATATTGTCAACTACTTGGGATAGCAAGGTCAACTTGGAACAGCAAGATTAGCTCGGGACAACATGGGTAAATTGGGATGAAAACGTTACTTTAGTTCAATACCAGGGCCATCGAGCTAAATTATCTTTTAGTCCCAAGTAACTCTAGTTGTGTAGAGTATACGCAGTTGACGGTATTCTATAAAGAATTAGTGACATTTTCTAATCAATAAAATTGAGAAAAAGTTTTAAAAAAAGATAATTAAAGTTTAATTTCCACTTTCAAAATAAAGTTTAAAGGTGACTAAAATTTTTCTAATGCTGTCAACTAGGAGGCAGCATTAGAAAAATCGCAAAAAATTACACGCAGACAAAACGCATGCCAATATATAATCAAATAAGTTAGCTTACAAAAACAAATTACCGTGGTCTGACCTAACAAAGTCCTATGCTTTAAGAAAGTTCTAATTTAAGAAATGACAAATTTCGTATATATAAAGGAAACATTTGCGGAAAATAACTTTGTTGTTTTAACTAGATATCTAGTTAGATAAAATAACTAAATTTTGTTCACTAAATTTTTATTTTATGTATACGAATTTGTCATTTCTTAAATTAGGACTTTCTTAAAGTATAGGACTTTGTTAGGTCACACCACGGTATGTCTCGCACGCGTATATATGTGTAATTACATCATATTTAGTAATTAGCATTCTAAAGCTATTCAAATGTTAGACCACCACAAAAGGATATCTTTTTATGATAAGTAAGAACCGGTTATTCTGATTTACTAAACCAAACAGTCCTTCTCCGACTAAATTAATGATAAAAAAATAATTAAATAAATTAATGATAGAAAGATTTCGTCACTTTCAAAAAACACAAATTAAGGAATTTCAAAAAATCATGTCAAGTTCTCAAGTGTTTAAAGATTTTTAGTTTATATTTTAAACAGGTCAGAAGAAAATCTTCTATAAATATACAAAATATATAAAAATGTTCATTTACTTTTTAGATGAAGTAATAAAGAAACGGCTTTCAAAAGTCATTTTAGTGATCTAAACTTTGTGGTTTGTGCCCTTATTGAACATTCACGATTCCCAAAATTTGGACAACTTTAAATTAAAGCTATTCGGGAATACAGCAGACAAAAATGTCGATAAAATTATTAGTAGAAATATTAGTATTTTATGATTCTCTTGCTATCGGTTGTTGATAAAGGATACTTGATTTACGCTCCAATCACCGCAATCGACGATATGTTGAAGTCAATCAGATAATTGAAAAATAATGCTTTCCCGGGATCATTATCAATAAGATTTAATTCATATTTATGTTATAATCTGTTAATAGTGTGCACACGAATATGTATAAGTATAATTTACATAAAGAAATATGCTTTTTGAGCCCCCAAGAAATGACGCAGGATGCCTCAGGACTTCATGCTGTAGGACTGGCGCCGAAGTTGTATTTACAAATCAATTTTAACTTTTGTTAGATGTGGCTGAGTTAAAGTAAATTCTGATTTGTTATATAAATCTGTAATTTTAAAAATTAAGGCGTCGTACTTTAAACTTTACAAATTAAGACATTAGCTCCAATTATTGGGTATATTGGGTATACACATGCTAACTAATAATTTTTTAGTATAAGGGGATCCTATTAAGTAAACAATTATACAACTGCATTTTATTTCATGTCATTTGTAAAATTTGATCATTTAAATTAATTTTATAATACCTTCTTTAAAAACTGCTTTATCTTTTAAGGGGTCAATTTTATTGAGTTTTCCGAAGACATACCATTTTTTTGAAAAAATATCAAATATGGGTTGTAAAAATACTGAAATAAGTCACCTTCCAATAGTTCATGAGCCTTAAAAAACTTTATAAGATCTTAAGATTTGTTTTGGCAAATAAAATTAAAAAAAAAAAGTTTCAGAAAAGTTATTTTCTGACTAAGGGAAAACTGCTAACATTTTGAAAAAATCATTTAAATGATTAATAAATGCAGTAATCTCACAGGCAGAAACAAACATGATCGAACCTCAAGTTTTTTTTTTATAGACAACTACTAATCTACTGTTAATGTAATAATAAGACATTAACTAAAACTTTTGTAAGCCTCTGAAAAAATGTATTATACATAAAAATAAAATATAAATAAAGATACATAGAAATTTACAAATCAAATTTCTATAAACTATCAAAACATTAAGAATAGCAGACACAGGGGAAAATTATCTTATAAAATCAGTACAGTTTATCCTATATGGAAAATACTAAACTAAGAGAAATTGATAAACTAAGTAAAATTGACAAACTGTAATATTTTAAAATTTATATATTAAGTAATTTTATAAAATTTGCTGGAAAAAAATAACTTTTTTTTAAAAACTAAATTAATTGTTTTTTTTTTACTGCAAAGTCATTGCAGCAATGATGTTTAAGATAAATACAATTAACTTTATTTCTAATTCCCATAAATAACTTGCAAGCACAATGATTTTAGTCTCATCTTACGTAACCTTCTTTGTAATTTTAGAAAATAAAGTTTTAAATCTAAAATATATGTTTGCAAAGGTTTTGTTAGTACAATAAATGTAAAGCACCTTCTTCAAAAGAATATATTTTTCATGAATCTTTTCAAACAAACAAGAGAGACAATTTTTATTACTAAAGGCTAAACAGAAGATTGTGAGTCAATTGAACTTACTAGCTTGTAGTAATTTGTTGAAGAATTATGTAATTTTTCACTGCCAATGTCTACATTATGAACAACCTTTGAATTATATTGACTAAAAACAGCTTGTTTCAAAATATTAGAACCGTGTAAGTTAGTGGTATTTTTTTCTTTAAGCAAAATTGCATTAGGCTTTTTTTTAATATTAACTAATCCAAATTCAGTAGCTTCTATTTGGTTTTCAAATGTAGTTTTTCTTTGCAGTTCAATTGCTGATAAATTCTCAGTAGAATCATTAATGTGCTTTCTTTCACGAATCTTGCCAACTAAAGATAGCTGCTTTAAAACTTTAGGTACTGCATATGATGATCCGAAAGATAATCCAGATGATGAACCATCACTAATAAAACTAGAAAACAACTCAACAATTACAATAAGAATACTAAGGCAAAGAATTAAGCGAGCTTTTAATGGAAGCCTTGTAGAAACTGTCACAAACTTTTCCATTATGGATTTCTTTTTCCCCATTGTAAACAACATTAACTGTCCTTAATTTCTAGCTAAAGAACACCTATAAAACAACTAAAACATAATAATAAAAAAAACTTTAAGATTGTTAGTAAAATTTATAACATAATATTAAAGACATGATGCTTAAATCAAACAAACTACAATACATCAGCTATTATTTTAATACTTAAAAAGAATAGAAGTAAAAAAAGTTTAGTTTTTCTGAACTTTTCCTTTTTTAAATAATAAATGTCAAACTTTTCATCATACTGCTTTATTAATGTATATATGCATAGTGACTATATGAACTTAGTTAATATTTAAAATTAGATTGAAGCTTTTAATGTATCACTGTGCAAGTATTTAGTGTGTATATACATACATACATACATACATACATACATACATACATACATACATACATACATACATACATACATACATACATACATACATACATACATACATACATACATACATACATACATACATACATACATACATACATACATACAAATATAGTAACTCCATGAAGAATATTGTGTTATTTATATACTTATAGTTTCTATTTTTTTGTCCATACCACATATAGTTTAAAATTTTTAGTTAGAGACTCAATAAAGTAGATCATTTTCGGTTTTAAAATAGGTAATGACGCCTTTAAGGACGACGCAAGTGCATTATTTATAACTTATTTACAAAGAAAATTGTTTCGGTTTCCGTTTCAATAACAATGTAATTTGTCTCGTCGAAAAATATTATCTTTCATGGAAACGAATACATTCAGCATAATCTTTAACAAGTGTCGTCTCTCCACATACACCTCCCAAAACACTTTTTAAAAGTATATAAGCGTCTTTAGTTTCCAGTAAGCACCTCCCCTTAGTCAAATGCCCTCCCAATGAGAATCACATTTTAGAAAGTTTTTTTTCCTGAAAACCGCTCTTACTAAATTAAATTATTTTTATTTGAGTATGTGAGTATACAGTGGCGTGCAAAAGTTTCCGGCCAGTAACATTAAAAGACAAACGATTTATAATAATGAGGAGATGTTAGTATGAGATATAGGAGACAAAATAATATAGCAAAAGAATATTATTTATGTTTATGAATGCATTTATTACTACTACTAATATATTTACATGTGCAAAAGTTTTCAGCCACTTTGTACTTCAAGAGAAATTACAAGTCTAGATGTTCTATAATTGTATCGTTATATTAATATTTTGTAGCCATAACCTTTGCAGCGATAACGGACTCAGAACGATGTGGAATTGAGTCAATTAAGCAATTAATACCAGCAGGTGGAATTTATCCCATTCTTCCTTCGATGATTTGAATAATGTGGCTTGATTTGAATATCTATGCTAACGAGCTTGATGATTATTTCCCATATCTGTTCTACTATAGGTTTAAGTCTGATGATTGAGAAGGACAGCTTAAACTCTTACATTTGAAGAAAAACTTGGATGTGTGTTTGGGGCTCATTATTCTACTGAAATTTCCACTTCTGCGGCATTGTGTCTTCTTGTAAGTAGCAGCATTCTTAGTTCCATTAAACCAATGGACCAATTCCTTGTGTAGAGAAAAATTCTCTAAACCATCACACTTCCTCCACCGTGTTTTACAGTTGAAATTTGGTACCAAATATCAATTCTCGAGCAAAAAGGACGTTGTACAATTGTGTACCATTACTTCCAAAAAGAAAAAATTTATATTCGTCTGAAAAAAAACAATTTTTGATTGTCCAGTTTAAGTAATCGTTGCCGAATTGTAATCAGCCTTTCTTATTCTTTTTCAGATTAATATTTTTAATATACCTATATCACCTAGCTTTCGCGTCATAGTACCACGACTAGATTTAGCCAGGTTTTCATTTTTTAGTTCGCGTGTTTTTCGGCAGCAGTGTGTTTCGGCACAGTTTTTCGTGTTTCAACAGCAGTTTTCTTGACATTCAGAGTTGATTTGCGTTAATAATACAATCTAATTATTTAGATATTTTTCTTGGTCTTACACTACGTGAACGACTTTTTAAACCATATCCACAATGGTATTTTGTAATAACATCAGCAATTTCACGAATATTCTATTACCCTCGCAAAAACTTAAGTTTGCGTATACCGAGCCATGGTTGTGCTCTCACGACCTTCTATGAACTAAATGTGAATATTCAAAGCAGTATTGTTTGTAAATGCGTCTTTGAACGCCCTACTGCGTCAAAGTAATATTATGTGACCGGAAACTTTTGCACATGTAAATATAAAAATTATAATAATAAATACATTTACGAACATAGATATTTTTTTCCTAATTTTTTTTTTCTATATTTCATAATAACATCTCATAGTGATTATAAAACTTTAGATTAAAATACATTATAGTTCGATATGTCACTGGCCAGAAACCTTTGCACGCCTCAGTATGTGTTAATTTTGCTAAAAGAAAGTGCTCTTATTTTTTACCATTTGTTTATTGATAGGGGTCGCTTTTTTTAGTTTAGATTAATTACACAACAAAGTATAAAGGGATCTATTATTTACATTTTTTTGTTTTGTTTTGATGTTTTAAAGCTCTTTTGAAAAAATTTAAATGTATGCATATCTTTTAGAAAATCGCTCCTATGACATTATTATATCATAGCACATAGTATCACCACCAAGTTGATTTATATCAATGTTTTATTGAAACTTGTTGAAAAAAATTTTTTAAATAATATTGAAAAAAACCTTTTAACGTTACAAACTCAATTTGTGAAATTTCTTTTTACATTTAACAAGTTTGAGTTATACTAAGAATACCAGAATTACTATACTAGAATTACACCACTCTATCTTCTTCATTTTTTAAGAATTACACCACTCTATCTCCTTCATTTTTTAAGAATTACACCCTCTATCTCCTTCATTTTTTAAGAGCTCAAAAAATTACATATGAGATTTTTCGCTTGTAGTTGATCCTTAAGGTTTTTGCAATAATAAAAAAATTATTTAGATCCAGATAATGCTCCATTAGCAATAAATAAAACGTTCAGAAAATTTTTTTATTTTTAATTTTCTTAACTGATATCACACTTTACCACTAATATCAAGTGGTTTACACCATATCGTTAAAAATGCAAACCAATCTATTGCTTGCGTAGATAGAAACTATAAGACCAACACTTTATTAGACATAAAAAAGATTTCTAAATAATATTTTAATGCAAAATATCATTTTAGAGTAATTTTTATTTAAATGATTAGGACCACCGCCATTTTTTTTGTTCTTCGGTTAAGCGTAAAGACCCACATTCATTAATTTGACATTTTCTTAGTTTGACATGTACAAATTTCAAATGATTGCTATTCATATGCGAGCTTTATATTTTGAAAAGGCTCTCATGCAGCTGGTAATGTATAAATAAAGCAGCAGATTATTCTCAGGTATTCATTTTATATTTTTCATTCAAAGGAGTTAGTTTCGATTTCTAGAAGTAACTTTTAAATGAAAAAAAACCCAAGAAAGGTTTCAGTGACATGAAGACGGATAAATAAAAGATAAAACCTCAAAGAAGTAAAATTTTGAGCAAAAGTATTATCCAAATAACTTCAGTAGATGCATCAATGTGTGTGTGAGAGAGAAAGAGAGAGAGAGAGAGAGAGAGAGAGAGAGAGAGAGAGAGAGAGAGAGAGAGAGAGAGAAAGAGAGAGAGAGAAAAAGAGAGAGAGAGAGAAAAACTACTTTCATGCTTAATTGCAAGTTTTCTGAAAACTAGTACATGTCTAAATTCGTGATGCACCAAAAATAGGTAAAATTTAATTCAATATATGTTATTTCTTAATATATTAAACTTTATTGAGAGTTTATTTTTCAGATTGAATTACAACTTAAACAAACTTGTATAATACAAAAAATAAACAATTTACTTTTTGAATTTAAGTTAACAACAAAAGCACAGCTTGAAATTTGAAGCTTACATGAGGACGTTTTTCATAAAAATTGGTTTGTTTAAAAACGTCGAAAAACTCTAATGCCTATCCGAGTGCGTCGCAAAGTTTTTTTTTCAACTTTGATTGGAAGTACCTTACTCGTTACCTATTTAAGTATTCATTATTTAAATAATCAGGACAACATAATTATTAACCACTCTGTAGAAGAAAGGTTCTTGAAGCCGTCTGAATTGGAAGTATCAGTTGTGGTTGTTGATGAGCATAACGAAGGTTGGTAGTGGTGTTAGTGTTGTTATTGTTTGTATTGTTGCTTTGTTTTTGGTTTTTCCTACTACACATATTCTCTATTACATATATTCTCTATTACATATATTCTCTATCGCATATAATCTTCTATTGTAATCATTTAGTATTTGAACTGTTTAGTGATTCCTTATTGGTATCAAGCAGCTGAGGAAGGCTTAATCGGCAGCGAAGGAAATCTGCTGGTAAATAAAATGAACACAGAAAATTCAGTTTAAATCTTGATCTCAGAAAACTGAAAAGGAACTTTTCTGAAATCAAGATCCACTCGGTAAAAAGTTTATTTTACAACTTTCATTTGTTTATAGATCCATATTGATGCACATTCAGATATGGGAATTCCAGAGCAGTCTGATGATGTCATTAGGTTTACTCATAAAATTCCTCCTTTTAAGGGAATGTTTTTACCCTTAATGCAAAACAATGATGATTTTATTATTTCTGCAATTATAAGCGGTTTAATTAAAAAAGTGGTATGGATAATGCCGACATGGTTAAAAAATAGCGAGTATATACGTTTTTACAAATCATATATCGGATGGATGTATCGTCAAGATAACAGTAAAAAAACGTTTTGCCAATGTGATCAGCTAGTGCGTAAAAGAAAAACTACCTCTATTCGATGCTATTATTTAGACCGAAATAAACCCAAATTTGTTAATGCAAACATTACAGATAACCAAGGCGAATTTTCAACTAGCGTTGAAACCGAAAACTGTCACAAACTAAAAGAATTCACTTATATTGCTTTAAACGAAAAAAATTTTGGCAAGTATGTTAATTTAAAGAAGGAAAAAAAACTTATAGTGGATATTGATGAAGATTTTTTTGGAACTGAAAGCGGAATACAGGCATTCCTTGACCAAGGATTGTCTGAAATTACTCAAGACTGGTGTAACGACTTCATTTCCAATCTTATCTGCCCATTAACAGTTTTAGATGAAAAAAATGGTGAAGAGACTCTCCGAGCCATGTTTAAAGCTGTATACGAGGCGAAAATAAATCACCTTAACGAAAAGTTGGTAGAGCCTATAATATCAAATCCTCTTCTTTTATTAAAGACACTTTATCCATGCGAAGAACACATAGATGAAGTAGAACCAACGCATCTTATTTTGAAAACGTTTACTGAATTTATTTATAACTGCTCCTTAAAGGAATTAAAGGCGCTTTCAATTCTCAAATATTGTCTTACTTCGAGTCCTGTTTTAAAACGGAAACCGCACTTTGGTTTGTGCACTGGAAATATTGCAATTGGAGATAGTCTAAATCAAATTCATTTAACATCAGATGAAGAGATAAATGAAAACGGACAAGAAATAAAAAACCTTTTGAAAATGATTTATTCTAAAACTCCAATAAAGTTTTTATCAATAGCGCGTTCTTTGAGAGATGGTTACACTCCCCGAAATCACCAAAGATTAATTGAGAAGGTTTTAATGAGAAATCTAGATGAAGCATTTGGTTCATTTGAAAAGAAGCCTAAAGTAAAATACGACAGACACCTTGCTTTTGGAAAAGATGGATGGGTTTAGCATACTTTAATAAGTAGTTTTCAATAATATGTACTTTCAAAATTGTTATCATATACAGTTAAATGTTTTTTTAATAATGGTTTAAAAGTAAATGTTATTATAGAGAAAATCAAGATAAAGCAAACTATAGCAACACGCTAAAGCAGATTTAACGCCCGGCAAAAAAGCTGAAAAACAATTATTGAAAAGACAAATAGGTTAGAGGTTAAATATTTATTTGAGGCGACCAAAATTATTCCCACTTGGGATTACTTCGGTCCAAACCTGTACAAAGTAAAAAGTAATAATAAAAAAAAGAAGCACATCATACTTAACTAATATTAAAGCATATATAATATTAAAGCATATAGAATGTTAAAGCATATATAACACAGTTCAACAAGGGTTCAGAATCTAAAGGATGAACTAGCGTTTTTCTAAACACAACTTTGAAGTTGTCTGCTGAATTTTCATTTATTATAAATAGAAGCAGTTTTCAGAAACCTGGGAGTTTTACAATAAAAAAAGAAAAAAAAAAGAAGAATGAACTTTTTTTACGTCCTGGATAAAAGTAACCCCCATGGTTCAGTTTATTATATAGCTTATTAAAAAATAAACATTTAAGGAAAAATGTCTGTGATGTATATATAAATTACAATGAAATGATAAGTTCACTAGACATTAATTAAATATAACTTCACTACAGCAGATTTCATTTTCTGTACTTCTCATGTTCGATGGTTCTTTTATAACTAAAAGTGTCCATGGCTTTTATGAATTTGTGATTAACTGCTTTCTTATGTTGTTCTGCGTGACTTCCGAAGCTTATTTTGTGCGTTTTACAAAAGGAAGAATGTGACTGTACTTTCGTTGAAGCTGTTAAATCATAATTAAAACAAGTCTTGAACATAAAACTGAAGACTTTGATAGGAGTTTTTAAAGTCTTACATTTTCTTAAACGTATTTGCTCCCAATACTAAACCTAAGGTTGCTGATTAAAAGAAAGAAAATTTTTCAAATAATTTATTATGAGTTTCAAAATAATAGCTAGCCCGTCTGTGTTCATTTAAAAAAACAAACATTTTTTTGTTACTGAAAAAACTGCAACCACTGTAAAAAAGTTTGTTATAATAAAGATGGTGTAAAAAGAAACTAAAATTTCCTGTGTACTAAAATAAGATGTCTCTATGAAATGGATTTGTGTGATTTTAGAACTCAGTAAAATTTTAAAAAGCTAAAAAAGAGGATTAAATTAAGATTAACTAAAAAGAGCTCATTTTACTTGGATCATGATTAATAATAATTCTAATGCCATTTTTACAATTTTATGAATCAAATTTTATATTAATTTTGCTACGTTACAAAAAATTCACAGTAATTCACCAATTTTTTCGATGATAGTCAATTTAAATATCTTTTCGATAATATTTTACTTAAATATTTAGTGTTAAAATGAGACGATCTTATTAGTTTCATGCGTTAATAGTAAAGAAAAATATTACAAATGTTAAATCATAACTTCATTTCCATATTTTTCTATAGGAGTATTGTAATACAAAAGGTATTCAAGATAAATAGAAAACAAATGAATTATCAGCACAAGTCTGAATGAAATTGACGGACTTTCATTTCTATGGTTTAAAAAAACGATTAACAGTCAGAATATGAGATTTTTTCTCGTTCTCATTCCGTAGAGTTTACTTTATAAGCACAGAAATGATCGCAATTCATATACCGTCAAAAAGTGGGATTATGCTATTTTAGAGTGAATATTCTTCACTATTCAACAGAAATAAACGATGGTGAAATCCGTTTCATAAGAGCAACACAGTTGATATTTGTTTAAATCAAATTTGATAAAAAGGCTAAATTATCTTCATATCAAATATTGATATCAAAATATCTCGATGTTAAAATGTTAATGTTCATACCAAAATTATCAAGATTGATATTTTGAAATGAAAAAGATTTTCTGTGAAAGCCATTATGAGTTTTAGAATCAAGCAGTGTTATTGTCAAGTGATAAATATAACTAATAAGTTTTTAAAAATGATAAGTTTTTTTGTTTTTAACTGTTTAAGAAACGGGATCATCATGACGCACATTACGTAAATAAAACATTAAGTTTAGAAGGAGGCCAGGGCTAGTTGATACATTTTTCTAATTTAATTGTTTCTAATGTATCAGTGTGAGACAAATTACCCAAACTTATACCAAAATATTTTTCTAAGTAAATAGAAGTAAAAAAAGATGAATAGTTTCTAATAAACTCCACACACATTAACCCAAAAGAGTCCATATCAACAAGCCACAACCTTTTGTCATGAAAATACGTCAGTATTATAGTTTTTAATAAAATAAAAATGATATTACTAATTAAAGTAAAAAGAATAAGTTTTAAAATGGTGGAAGTGATAAAAGAAATTGAAAATTGTCATTACACTAAGAGAAAAATAAAATATAGATTTGCAAAAAAAAAAGTCAGGAAACTAAACTGAAGCTAAGCATTTGCTAAAGAAAGTCAATTTTATAAAAAACGTGGTTTTGTCAACAAGTCACAAAATGATGTCCATGACAGCTAATATTCTAACAAAATTTTAAAAAGTCACTTTCTCAAAACCCAATATATAAAGTAAAACTGCTACAAACGGCAATAATAAAAATAATGCCCATATTTTCATATTTTCTCTTTTCTCCACAGGGCTCTTACCATAGAAGTAAAAGCATGACGCCATTTTGAATACATCAAAACCAAACATGCTGGGTTAGCTGTAGCACTGCAATAATATATAAACTTATAGTATTTCATTTTTTCAATATTAACTTGTTTGCTTTTAAGGAACACACCATCTTTCCATTGTCGTATAATAAACACAACGTAAGGCGTCCAAAGACATAAAAATAATCCCATCATCGCTGCTAACATCAGAGCAGCTTTAAGTTCCATTCGTAACTTACGAATCTGCCCTAAAATTCTAATCGATTCCTTTTGCCAAGGAATCGCTGAACTAAGCAGTATATATCGATTTCTCAATGTTGATGCAAAAGTACTGTTTTTTTTCTCTCTATTTATTTCCGGTGCTGAATTCGCTCTGTTAATTCGAGAGGTAGAAATGCAATACTCAATATTTAGAGGAAGCGTTATTAAGTTGTAGTTTGAACATTTATCATCTTCGCTTTTCAGAACTAATATGGAATTTTTATGATTATTTGAAGGTATTAATTTGTCTCTGTTCAAATATATTTCCGCAAGTTTAGGTTTTGGAACTTCGCTGCACTTAACATTTGATGATAGATCCGGAAGACTCATACTGCTCAAGTAAAGGTTTTTAGTTTCTGGCACCCTCAGACCATTATTGTTTAATTGGGGCGTTAGAAAATTACGTTCGCAACTTGTACGAACATTATTATTTTCTTTGGGAGACTTACAAAATTTTTTTTCTTTTTGACTAATTGAATTTATGCAAAAGTTTGGAATTTCATCTGGGAGATTGTTAACATTAAACAAGCCTATGGAGCAACTTTTATTGCGAGATGTAGCTGTATTAGAGGAAGGGGAAAGGTGGGGGACAACTTCTACTAAACTACTTTTATTACCTTCTTTGGAATCTGAGTATATTAGAGTTTCCATGGTACTACACTCATTTCGATTTTCTGAACTAGTTTTTAATGCTACAGGTTCTGGTGCTTCTAAATTAATAGATGGCTTTTTCATATGCTGGTATTCCGAATTAGAGCCATCATTTAAATTTAATTGACTTGTTGCAAGATTGGTATTACTTAAGATCCTACATGGTTCAATTTTTACTGAAAATCTTTCTTTTACTTCATTTCTCCAAATACTTGTTCTTCTTTTAAACTGGTCAAAGAAATTAATTTTAGCAGGTGTTGATAAAGATTTACTTCGTGAATGATCTTTTTTTGAAAAATGATCAGATAAAGTAATTGAGGATTCCAACTCAACGGAAGAGTTAGTCATCACAATGGAGATATCATTTTTTCGATTATAGATTTTTTGAACAAAGAGCCTGTTAAGATCACTAGCTGATTCTGCTTTATCAGTAACTCCTTCTTTGATCACCTCAACACCGACTTTGTCAAGGTGAGCTTCTACCAAATTCGAAGTATTATTAACTTGATGAGAAAATATATGCTTAGCATGTCTTTTAGCTACAATTGCAATTTTTACATAACAAAGGATCATGATTATTGTTGGAATAAAATAAGAGGTAGTAAGCACAAACCAGACACAGGACTGCTCAGACATAGATAAACACGTTAATGATATTGTTATTCCGTACACCCAAATACCCGTAGAAATGCAAAGAGCGTATTTAATTCTCATATTTCGTTCGTAACTGTAAGGAAATGAAATTATATAGAAACGATCACAAGATATAATGCACAGTGAGGTTATAGAGGTAATATTTGCTAGAATATCAATCATTTTATAAACTTTCCAAACATGAGCTGGTAGCCAACAATAAACATAAACTGCGAAGCAAAGAGGAATCGGTCCAAGAGAAATAAAGATGTCAGCTACAGATAAGCAGCCGAGAAACACGTCGGTTGGTGTATGGAATGCTGTTTTTTTGTACATGACGAGTAATATAATCGTGTTTTGAAATAACGAAAGAAGCATGACAATCACTAAAAAAACACCATCCAGAACAGCAATATAGTCGAAACTACATGTTCCGTTGAGCATGTTCATGCTGGAAGAAGAAAAAAGAGAAAGAGAAAATAAGTGATAGGTTAATATATTCGAATATATTGACCTATCACTTATTTAATAATAAAAAATAACAGGAATATCTATACGATAAAACATTACCGGAAAAATAAAGAAAATTAATTTAAAAAACGGTTTGATAAATGTTATTTTAAAAATTACAAAATTAAGTATAAGAACAACACAATTTTAAAATGCGCTTTTTTAAGTCTCTATATAAAAAAATTAAATATATACAAATTCAACGATTCTTAAAATAAAAATACAAAAACTGAACAAATAAAGTCTTGCGGTTTCTTCAACAACTAAATTTTAAAATTATTTAAAAAAAAAAATCTAAATTTTTAAAACCCAACCATGAAATAAAACATTTCGCAAAACTACTTTCTTCACTAACTTTTCTAAATGGAACGCATAAACTTTAGAAAAACAAAATCGATTTTCGGCACCTAAATTGTTAGTAATATAATCTACCCATCAATATTTTGGTTTTTTGAGAATTTTTATCAATCGAAAAATACTAAATATCTCAAAAAACAACACAAACGTTGAAAAAAGGCGTTATTTCAATATTCATTAAACTTGCTTTTTTCTCTTCGTTATCTAACAAAAAAAAAAAAAAAAAAAAAAAATCACTAATAACACCTCATTTTGTTAAACGTCGCCTCCTACTTAGGTGGCTAATAAAATAAAAATTATTTTTAGAATATAAAAAACAAAATTTGGGGAAAAGGTATTGCACCATCAACAAAATCACAGCAAGATAAGGAATGCAATAAAAGACTACTCGTGGGCGTTTTTAACTATTAAATTAAAAGCCAGGCTTGAAACTTTGAATCCTCTTGAGTTATCTATTATTTTGAGATATCTTAAGTTTATCTTTCTTAGAAAATTGCATTTCAGAGTAAACCGGATAAAAAAATTTTTAAAAATATCTATACGGTTCATTAATTAAATTTTTTAAAATATTTTCAATAAGAAATAGTCTTACGATCTCAAAAATAACTTGCCGCATTTTGTCTATTACTTATTAAAAATATTACAAAAATAACTTTAACGGACATTAGAAAGAGTTAAACAAATTTTAAAAAGAATGCATTAATAAACTTTCTTAATTAAGTTAAATAAACTTACATTTATAGAAATAATATTCTGATATGTATTAAACACTACACCTGTCAAACACACATAGCCTCAACCGAAACGCTTGCCTTTCTTTTTTTTTTAGCGGAGAGTTCTTGTGAATTTGGGCTTGTTTGACTATTTGAAATTTCAAAGCGCAAATCCTGACAAACCGATATAAGAATATTTTAAAATACGACATTAAAAAATAAATCGAACTATTTCAAGCGATAACATAAACTTATAAAAGAAGATAATAACCTTATCTTTTAAAGAAACAGCTTCTTCTACTACAAATTTTCTTTTACTACCTGCAATAACTGTAAGATTTTTCTAAATTTTCAAAACTTCACTGTTAGATAAGGAATAATAAATAACTCAAACAATGATTTTTTAAGGTAAACTAAAACAAAAAAACATTTAAAAAACAGTTGCTACCGATGGAGCTTGATTAGTAATAGCCAGATCAGATGCTTTTTCAGTCATCATTTCAATTTCCTGCAATACATGCAAAGTTATATACAAATTAAAAATCAGCAAAAATAAAGATGAATAACAGTGGTCATAACAATAAAGATGAATAACAACGGTCACAACAATAATCTTTTAAAAAGATGTTAACAACAACCAATATGTTGATAAAAGAAACTTTAATTTACAAGCAAAATGAAAATCTTATTTAAAATATAAAACTTTAATGATATTTTCATTTTTGTTAATGTTAAACCTCATTCCTGTTGTTTGCACTTTTGTGGAAATATTTGTTGAAACCAATTCCTGTTACTGAATTCTTTTGGACAAGTTTACCAAAACTTTATAAAGAAAACAACATTTTTAGAAAAATTGAAACTAAAAAATAAAACAGTAATATTAAAAATGCTGAGGTGCAAAATGGAACAAGTCATTAGAATTAGTAAAAGCAAATAGGGAAAGTCATTAACATACATTATTAGGCCTTAAAAATAGCCCAGATACAAATCAATCTACTGAGAGATTTTTCAAGACTGTAAATGAATTAACAAAATTTATTTCGTGGACCAATTCCAATAACAAACTATTTAATTGCCCAACTAATTATACAAATGCAACATTAAACAAATTAACATTTAAAGGTTATGTTTGTACCGCTTTCCTTTCCCACCATCAGTAACAAAGCCTTCATCTTCAAGACGTTTTATTAGCGATGTTGCTATGACTATTGGAACCCCTGAAATCAATATCTTTTATATAATTTTTGATGAAATTATGGGAAATGAAAAAGGATAAAGTACAAGAAACCTATTCTTAATAAAAAATTCTCTAAGTAAAACACTACCTAACCATTTTGACTAGGAGAAAATTCTCAGAAACTAAACTTATTTCTATTTTACCTAGTCTTTTTGAAAGGTTAGGAGCTAAAATTCGTGTTGTCTCAAGAACTGCCACTAATGTTCTACGCCATAAACAATAAGCCTATAGATGAACTCATTACTATGTATAAGCTATTTATAACTTCAGTTTAATAAATCTGTTTTTTAATTATGCAATTAATGTAGTCAATCATACAGAAAAAGTTAATGAATTTCTAAGTAAATATACTTCACCTTTAAATTTGACTGTTGATCTATATTCCTCAGTTTTGCATCAGTGCAATGAAGATTCTTGCTCTTAAAAGGACACAATAATAACATGGTTTATCACCATGAGATAGCTAAGACTGATTTAATTATATTTTCTATATAAATTTGCTTGAGTATATTATTATAATATACACACAGCTTCTTAGTTTAAAAAAAATCAATGACAGCCATATTTTTATTCACCAATATTCAAAAACACTTTGGCACTTAAAGTAAATTTTAAAAAATATTCTTAAAAAAAAAAAAAAAAAAAAAAAAAAAAAAAAAAAAAAGATTTTAAGTTTATTTACAACCTAATTCAATAGGTTAAGTGCAGTTTAAAAGAACTCATTTTGTAACTTTTAATAAGTAGATATTAATTAGCTGTCATAAATTATTCTACCTGGCTATTTAAAATAACTTTTGTAATTACAAAGTACAATTACAAAAAAAAAAAAACTGTACAATTACAATGTTTAAAAGATCACCTTAGAACAATTAACACAATAATGAATATCTGGAGCTTCATCAGGTTTTAGAATAGCAAAACATATACCATGCTGCCATGTATTGCAAGAAGCACAAAGTATCATCAAACCATCATCCTTTATAAAATAATTCAGAATTTACATTTAAATTGCAACTACTTTATATTCAGTTAAAGGATTAATATTTTCTTTTTACTATTACACCCATTTACAGATGTATAGTTAAAAATCATTAAACATCCAATATTGTGCTGCTAGGGATATTAAAAATTGCCAAATAAATAAAGTTATCATTTTACAATATTCAATACTCACTGAGATAATATTCTTTTTTGGCAACTACATTTACTAAAACATGATTGTTTTTAAGACAAAAACGAAATGGATAGCATATTTAAATGCATCATTTTAAGTAAAGCAGTCAGCAAAATTATTGATGGCAAATAGTTATAATGACAGTATAGACCTCATTCACTCCACAAGGGCAGTTTACATCCTGAACATCCTCCACTTGGACTACAGACGATGCAGGTGTTGAATGTCTTGTATTTGATTGCTGTACCATACATATTTGAGAATCTATAATAGCAAGATGAAACTGTTTATATTTTTATTGCATACTAATGTAAGAAAACTAACAAAATACCCTTTGTCATACCAGTTATTGTAACAGTATTTGAAAAACAAAAAAATACATGCTAATAAAATAGAAAGATAATTTTAAACCATAGCTTGTAAAAGTGAAAATATTTTAAGTATGCAACTATTTATATTAAAAAAATAAAGTTAAAGCAATAAACTTCTAGAATAAGATTAACTTCTAAGAAACTGGAACATAACAACAAAAATAAAGGAAAAAACATCAAAAATAAATATGTAAATAAAAGTTTTTAAAGGTTTCTTTTTTAAATAACCAACCTGAAATAATTTTGTTTGGTGGCTTTTCCTCATTGGTGTCCTAATAAGCAAGGTAGTTTAACAAGATCCTTTTTAAATAACTTCAACTAATCAACCAGTAATGCTTTTAAAATTGTTTTCAACTTGTTAGCTTTTGATAGCAAACTAATAAACTGCAGATTTTGTTATTTACATGATTATAATAGTTACATATCAAAAACTTTGTTAAATATTTTTCCATTATTTACAGACTTTTTCCTTTTACACCTGATATAAGTGGACTATGCTTAGAAGGTGTAAGTGGACTATGCTTAGAAGGTACAAGTGGACTATGCTTAGAAGGTACAAGTGGACTATGCTTAGAAGGTACAAGTGGACTATGCTTAGAAGCTATAAATGGATTATGCTTAGAAGGTATAAGTGGACTATGCATAGAAGCTATAAATAGACTATGCTTAGAAGCTTTAAGAAGATAGTATAAAAAAAAAATTACTGAATGAGTTAAGCGTTCTCAGATCAAACAACTAAAGTTAAAAAAGAATATTTTCATGAAGTATAACTTTAAACTGAAATACTTACAGGCTAAGTTAATTTACACTTAATTATTAAATAAATTTCACATATGATAAACAACCAACTAAATAATTACATTTATTAACTATTTTAAATATTTTAAATATTTATTATATTGTAATTTATTAGAAGGAAGTGTTAATGCTTTAAAAACATTATTTACCAAGTAAAAACTTGTCTTATTGCTATCTTCATTATGTTCTTCTGGCTCAGGAACAACATCATTGTCATCAGCAACTTGTAAGTCATGATGAGATGTTTTAATTCGAAGTTTAAATCTGTTTATCAAAAATAATTTTAGAAAAAAATCTATTGAAGAAATGTGAAACTATTATAATTGAATTAAAGCTATCTTTTAGTTAGATAAAAATTAATTTCCAAATAAAAATGAAATGTAAGCTAGAAGCATTTAATTATAAATATATAAAGAGCAATATGAAAAAAAAGTAAAACAAAATAGAAATATATACTCACGAGTGATATTGCTAAAAATAAAAATTAAAAAAAAATTACAAATAACTTCCCTTTTGGTGCAGATTTTGATTAAAATGGTTACCTGCCAAAATTCAAACCACCAAAAATATGAAGATAAAATTCAAAATAAAAACCAATAGTAAAATTAAACTAAAAACTATAAAATCAGTAGGACTTTAAAATTGAAATTAAAATTTAGTGGTGCATATATTTTCTCAATAGACAAATCATTAAAAGATATTAAAATAATTTGAAAAAAATGAATAGGATTGTGCTTTAATACTCTTGAATAATCTTACAAGCTTAAAAAAATGATTGAAATATTTTATAGGCTAGATAAAAGTAGTTTATTGATTCTTAAATTATAAGTAAAAAGACATTCCACCTTAAACTCAAACTATTTTTTATGTCGCATGGACATATTACTTTTTTGATGATGGTTATGAAGACTAGGTGATCAACATTAAACTTTCTTCCACTTCAAAATTTCATGTAGATAATTCAAATGCATCCCCTGTTTACAAGCCTAGCCCTGCAGGAAATTAAAAATGAAAAGTAAAGTAATAAAAAGATTCCAACTCTTAGCTCTATAGAAGTAATTTACTAGGATGTGCACTTTAGAGTAACATAGATCCTTTTAGAGAGAATCTTTTTAACTGGGATATAAAATTTCACCAAAAGAACTCTTTACTGAATTTTCAAAAATTTTCAGCACCTTTATGTTCTTTTACACTTCCAAACTATTTTCCTATCAAGCTTTCTTATCCTCATTAAACCCCTGGTGACAAAAATTTTGCGCAATTTTTGAGCAGTTAAATTTAGTTGAACTTGTAATTACCCAATCTCACTTTCTTCGTTGTTTTTATAAAGGGATATTTTTCTTTAACTAAGTTTTATATAGTTAAGTTATTTAATAAAAAAAACTATTGCAAACTCATACAACTATTGCAATTTACATCCTAAGGCTAAAACTAAGGTCATTTTAGAGCATTTTTTTGCCTCTTATCACCCCAAAAGAACCCTCCAACATTGTATGGTGAGGTGAAAGAACAATTAACCAAAGTCTTAAAAGCATGGATCAAAAAGAAAACCTAAAACTTTGACTGCTACAAACATTAATCATCTTAAAGCTCTTGGCAACCAGCCTGGGACTTTAACAAGAAATATTGTAAATAAATTCAAGAGTGATCCTAGATTATACAAACGTTAAGAACGAAACAAATATTTGTTATTTAAAGAAAAAACAAATTCCTGATTGCACTGATAAGCAATTAGAACAGTTGAAACAGAAGTGTGGAAAAATTTGTTGCAAATTCAGAAGCCAACTTATCACTGATGATGAATGATAACTTACATTTAAACTTCAATGCTGGATTTTACTCCTATGGACCAAAAAAGGCACTTAAAATGTAAAATATAAGTGCAAAAGGAAGTTTGAAACAAAAAATTCTTGTTTGGATTAGCAAATCCTTTCAAGGAATCTCTTAACCATTCATCATTCCTGTGGGACTGGCAATTAATAAAACAATGTATAAAAATGATTTCATTATCAAAAGATTGATTCCTTTACTAGCACACATCAAAACAATGGTAACTATGAATTTTGGCCTGACTTAGCTTCTTGACACTATGCCAGAAGTGTGATCAATTACTTGAATGAAAAAAAACATCCATTATGTTACAAAAGTTGATAATTTGGCTTTTGTCCCAGAATTATGACTTACTAAGGATTTCTATCAATACTATTTCATAAGGTGTTTTTAAAGTCTCTTCTCAGTGACATCTAGAATGCAAGTGGACAATAAGAGCTCAAATATTTTGAGGAGATTGGTTAAAAACAATTACCAGCATGACTTTAACAATGTTTGATAAATATTACTGAAACTTGTCAATGTCAACTAACTCTAATAAATTTCAGATATAATTGTAATAATCAACAATGAAAAATAGCAACAATCAAAGCTTTTTGAACATCAGAATCTTTGAACTTCCTGTTACCAAAGCCATTAATATATTTGAATCTTTTAGAAGGTCTTGTTCAACCACTGGTTTGCAAGTAATAAACAAGTAACATTAAATTATATCCCTAAATCTACATCACATCTTGAGTTAAATTCAACATCTGTTAAAATATATAAGATGTATTTGATTTCTTGAAATAGTCAGCAAAACTATAAATATTCCTATTTTTCTGCTGAAAAGTTAAAAAACAGTAAAATTCATATCTAGAAGAGTTTTCTTCAACCAATTCGGTAAACCCAGTCTTAATACTTTTACTTCATGCTTAGTTATCCTTCACAAAAAGTTCATTTGCTATTATCTCAGTGATTTCTTTATTAAGCATATCAAATATACACAGCTCAACCATTTCCTATGACCCATATTTATGGCTGTATTTATTTTAAGCTAAATCTACTTATTGTTGGTGGAAAAAACTTTTTTAAATAAACAACTATTTATAGAAAACTTAAATGTTTGTAACAGAATGGTTGTTATACTTGCAAGAAAAAAATTAAGATAAGTTTTCCTAAAGACAAAGAAAATTTTTTACCAAAATAAAATGCTTTTTGAATTATTAAAAATAAATCAATCTGAAACCAGTTTCTTTCTTCACATTTCTACAAATGGAAAGTCAAGATTGGCTTAAATGACTTGTATTGGTATGAAGATTGAGAAAATATATTCCACTACAGTGATGACATGTTAAAAATTAAAAGAAAAGAAAAAAATAAAAAGCTTTAGACAAAATTTACGCTTCAGTTTTTAATGCGACAACAAATATAATATAAACTAATAAAAAATTAATAATAAAATTAAAAATTTTCATTAACAGGTTGACAAAGAATGCTTACAGTGGACACATCACCAACTTTAATACTCATTGGTTCATCTTTAAAAGTAAAATTATCTTGATTACAATCCTACAAAAAATGACAAAAATAACAATGATTAAGTTAATAGATAAATTTATAACCATTCAT
Organism: Hydra viridissima; assembly: GCF_058129835.1. Classification (NCBI taxonomy): domain Eukaryota; kingdom Metazoa; phylum Cnidaria; class Hydrozoa; order Anthoathecata; family Hydridae; genus Hydra; species Hydra viridissima. The sequence goes on from NW_028324309.1 coordinate 9,204,742, forward strand.
TAGATGCTGGATTTTTTTAATGTAAACTTATAGATAAACCATTTTTATTACGATGATTACATCCTAGTAACTTAAATGAAAAATAATCTAAAAACTTTATAACAATAAGCTAGATACTATTTTAGCAGACATTAAATTAAACATTATTAAAAAGTAAAGACTGAAGCAATAAAAAATAAAAGTAATTGTACTTGAAAATATTTATTTAGAAATTTACTTTTAAAGTAACTTACTTTAAATCCAGGTGGATTGTAATCTTCTGGTGTTACTAAAATTAAATGTATTTCAAATTTAAAAAGGAAAATCAACAAACAAACAAAACAAAAACCAATTACAATCATCATCAAAAAAGTTCACCCCTGAATTAAAAATAGTAAGAACTCTGACAAACTTATTCTGTAACAGTAAAAAATAGATTAATTTTAAACAAAAAGAACTTTTTTCTCTCAGTATTTTGTTAAAAATTATCATATTAAAAATTCTTTTTAATATTAAATGTTGAAATTTATAATTATGACACTTTCATTTTCCTTCTATAACATATAAGCACCATCAAAGTTGTGATTTTTCAGAAAAACTGCTATTTTTTCTCCACAACATTAATGTCCCTTATGAAATTCCATTCCTTTCTCACCATTAAAATGACGAAATATTTTTGGAAATCTGTTAAATTTACAGAAAATGGAGCTTGATGCTCATTCTTGTCCATCTGAATTGAATTTCTCTAGCATATTAACAATCAGTTTGTAATTATTGTTGTAGCTTCCTAGAATTGTTTTTAACAACTTTATAAAATGCAGAAACAGCTAATTCATTTTTTTTATTTGTCAAATTTGAAAAGTTAGTCTTTTGTTTTATAATTAAATATAACAGTCTAACTTTTCCATACTTAGGTTAGGAAAACATGGTTTTTAACAACATGCCTTTCTCCTACTACCATTTTTCTCTCACAAGCTGATTCAGACGGTACTGTTACTACTATCCCAATAACAAACAGGGTATGGGTACTTAGTGAAACCACCTTATTGTCTCAGCAGAAACATTAACACTTTATGTCCAGACACATCAAATTAATTGCTTGTAAAACATGCATGATAGCATTAACTATTTTCTTTTCTTTTATAAATGAAAAATTCCTGTTGCTGAAGTCAAAAATCTATCTGATTTAGGGTTTGGAATACCGGACCAAAAATCAAATACCGGTATTTCGGTATTGAAAATTTATAATCCCGGTATTCCGGTATTAAACCGGTATTATTAGATTTCCTTTAATAATACAAATGAATGAATAATATAATTAAAAAATGGTTTGGCAATTTAAAAAAGCTATATTAACTTATTTAAAGAATAAAAAAAAGAAAAACAAAATTCAGTAAAATGTTAGTTATATATTATTCATAAGAAAAGGAAGAAAACACAAATTTTTAAGGTTCTACTTTTTCTGCAGTTGGTTGTTGATATAAGATCTCAGAAAACATAGGTTGTTAAGCGAATTATCTCCCATCCTTGACCGAATTCTGGTGCAGATTAAGCCAGCTACAGAAAAAGCTCTCTCTGATTATACACTGGTTGGTTGAATACTTAGCAAATAGTTGTATATTAAAGTTAAGTATTTTCCCCTTATGCCATTTGTCTCAAAAAATGACATTTCTTTTTTTATTGAGCGTGTGAGATCTTTTTTATTTCGGTCGATTCCACTCTCAGGTAATCTGGTGCAAATTTTTTTTGATATTGCTATCTCCAACTTTTCTTTTAAAGTCATAGAAATTTCATTTCTTTGATCAACTTCATCATCATCGACATTGAATATTATATTTGTGTTTATTATATTGTTGGCTGAAGTAGATGTTATTGCTAAAGGTGCAGCTTCATAATGCAAGTTGGCCACACCCAGACGTTGTATCTGTGAAACGATAACTTTTGCGATTGCAGCTTTGGTAATGATTGGAAATAATTCATAATCTCTATCGGTTTCATCATCGCTCGGATTTTCATTGGAGTCTGCATTGTGTAAATATTGCAAAACACTTGAGATTTCTGTTCGTCTTTCAAGAATACGTACTTTTAAAGCTGCTTTCAATTCATAACTTAATGAACATGGATGGCCAGTTATTGATTTTCATCATAAATAAAGTTGCATCTTGTCGGCAGATTGCTTCAACTGTAAGCTTAATAGGAAGTAAAACTGAAAGGATATTTGACAACATTTCAAACTCTGCATCTGAAAAAAAAAAAGGTGATTTTAAATCTATTAGACTCTTTTTGATGCAATTTTTTAATTTGACAAAACGTTCTATCATAGACACCAAACTATTCCATCGTGTTTTTGAGTCTAAAACCAGAGACAATTCTTTCCCGAACTCTTCTTTTACATATTTTTGTAGGACTTTGTCATTTTTTGTAGGCGAAGAACGAAATATTTTGACCACTTTTCGAACTTTTTGAATTAATGGTAACGTTTGCTGATGTACCAGAAAAGAAGAATTATCATCATCGTTTTCAGTGGAGGTTATGAGTAAACCATTTTCATTTTCATAATCTTCATCAACTAATTCGTCATCATCTGTGGAACTCTGCTCTTTTTCAAATCTGGGTGTAGGAACTGATGTAATGTTGGCATCTTCTTCATTATACAGACTATCCTCATTATTAGGTTTTTTATAGAGTATGCCGATAACAGCCAACTGAATTCCATGCACTAAACATAGCTGCTGATGTGCTTCGAATAACCTGCCTACCTTTGTCATAACTGCAGCGCCATCAGTGGTAATACCTACAATATTCTTGATCGAAAGCTTAAAATCACTTAACCTATCGTTGACAAGCTCAACACATTTTTCTGCGGGAATTGTTCCAAAAGCACGAATTAATCCTAGATTCCAAAATTCTTTGTCAGAGTGGACATTATTATTTATGTAACGTCTATTTCTTATCGATGTCCATTCATCGAAAGTTAGAGAAAATCTGTTTCCATTAGCAATTCTGCTAGATAATTCTTTAATTACTTCGTCTCGTATATTTTTACTGTAATTCAATACCATTTTGTGAATTGTTTTGTGATCCTTTGGTATGTTAGAAAAGCCTCTGGCTGTTAAGCCTTTTCTGATATCATATAATGTGCAAATAATATTGAATGATAAACCATCACACGCAGTCATCCTAGCTAAAATCGCTGGCAATGAATCATCCATTTTACCACTTTTAAAAAAGTTGTTTATAGTTACTGAAGGTTTTGATGTCTGTAAAAATTCTGAAGAATCTAAAACAGTGGGGCTACCTACATCTCTATTTAACAAATTGACTTTATGAATTGTTTTTAAATAGGTATGAAGACCGCTCGTAGAACCTCCATGTGTTTTTATTATTTTCTTACACAATTTGCATTTAGCACACTGTCCTGCTTTTTCTCTTAAAAAATGAAACCATGGTGAATTTTTATAATTTGCTTTGGAATGCTCCTCAAAATCTTGAATATTCATATCGGTATAAAATACAAATTTTCTAAAAGGTAATAAAATGTATAATTTATAATGTATAATTTAACTTACCGTTTGGAACTTTATATAATATTTTGATTTAACTAAAAATAACCAATATCATATATGATATTGGTATATATATACCCACATTTAATTTTGTACGATGAATTTTGTTTCCATTTATAAGATCAATTAAAATGAGCTTTCGAATGGTGAAATTATTTCGAATGGTGAAATTATTTCGAATACCGAAATAGCGGTATTCGACTTTTTTAATACCGGTATTTCGGCAACTATAAATTGTTCAAAATACCGGGATCCCGGTATTCCCAACCCTAATCTGATTAGCATAATAACTCAACAATAAATTTACAAAGAAATATGTAAGTATTAAGGTCACCTTTATATATTGTGACCACATTTATATTCAAAAACATTTGTTGTGATGAATGTGTTTATATTCTATGGTAGCTGCATTACAAATAAAAAGTTGAAACAATTTTATACTAAAAAAAGAAAGGGTTTCTACTTGCACAACAATTGAAACCTGTTAATGAAAAATTAAAAATTGCTACTGAAACAATTATGTAGTGGTGCACGTTTACCCTATTATTGAACCTTTCAATACTCTGGTTCTTTAATGGAATAAAATGCAAGAGAGAATTCTTATATAAGATAGTTTTAAAAGTATAGTTTTGAAATATACAAGTATGAAAAAAGAAGAATTATACTTAATAAAAGTGATATTTAAAATTAATTGCTGCCATTTGCAGTCATTGCATTAATTGGTGAGTAAAAATCTTTAAAACATGTTTATTGCTTCATTTTGTATTTACTGAACAAATACTCTTTGTTTGCTTTAACAAATTCTTACTAAACCATAACAGTTTTTTTTTAAATATTTAAATCCCATCCCCAAATAAAATACATACTCAATTGCAGATTATTTGCTCTCCTGTTAAGAAATTGCAATATAGCTTAGCTTAAGCAGCAATCACTATTAATCATAACAATGCTATGATGTTAACCAAAGCTGTGCTTTGAACATTACAACCATATTTGCCAAGAAAATAACCAAGAAATGTTTGAAACTGTAATGGCAACACCATTATTAGCTATTGTTGCAGTAAAAATCAGTACATTATCAATTATTTATTGGTATGTTTGTATCTGTTGCAGCTTTTAGATTATGCAAATAATTTTTCTGTAATAGGAATGCTGTAAACCAAAAGTTTTTTATTTGGTCTCTAAAACCTATGCCGATCCATGAAAATTACTCTTTAAAGGAAATGGACAAACCATCTATCAGTAGTTACACATTACATTTACTATCAGCAGTTACACAAAAATAACTTTACAGGTTGTCAAAAGACAACTCTCTCATTGAAAATACAATGAAAGTTAGCTCTCCTCCAAATCATTCTATTGCTTAGTACTGTTATTATATAAAAGGTATTGTCATAAAAAGAAATCTTTCTGGTAATATAGTTTAAAAAGACCTTATTTTTTAAACACCCTAAAATTACTTTAAGTGAGTTAATAACTATTTTAGAATAAGTTAAAAATGATATATAGGTTGATAGTATCTTATAGAAGAATATAAATCTCACTGTCATCATAATAGAGTAGCTTCATTGTCATCATTACATCATCTGAATGAAAGAATTCATTTAAATCACTATGCTAGTCAATATAGAAATGTATAAACAATCTTAAATAAAGGTCTTTAAAACAACTAACTCATATCTATAAACAATACTAAAATAGAAATTCATACATCAATCAAGCTTCACATCAAATAAATTACATCATAAACAAAATTAAAACTGCAAAAACTACAAAAACTTATTATCTTAAATAAAATAAGTACTACCTGGTAATGGACTGAGAGTTTGACTAAGCAAAACTATTGTTCTAAAATAATTTTTAAAAATTAAATCTATAAAAAAACTCATGCAGTTAACAAAAACAATTCCAAAACACAATTTAAAAAAAAATGTTTTTTTTTAAATAGTATTTTTAAAACATAATTTAGCCAACATGCCTATAAAAAGCAAATGATGATTTAAATCTGGGGCAGCTGGGAAAGGACTTTATGTGGGTCTGATTGGGCTAATGTACATTTTATCATACTTAAACCAATATATATACTTTTATAATATTTCTTGAAAGAAAATGTTTCATCAACAGAGCTATCTATAAATTAAAAATCAATTTCATGGTGAACAAATTGAGGAGCAAATGTTTTCTTTAAAAAGTATCAGAAAAAGAACTTTCAGGAGCTTTTAAGTAAAAAACAAAACAATCTGCAGTTTAAAATACTTTTTAAGGGTAAACTCTGCCCCTCATGATCTACTCTAGCTAAATCACTGAATAAAAGTTTAGCAACTAAAGTTTAGTTGCTACACTTGCGTTTTTTAGCTGATCCATAGCCATTATAATTTGTTGAATGTCTTCATTAAAACAAACTCATGTGAAATTTGAAGTGCTTATAATGGATAGGTTTTAAGAAAGGAATGCAACACCAGGAAGCTTTGATTATTTCTCCTGACTCCAACCCCATTCAAAATCCAGTTACCTACAACAGTCTTATGGTAATAAAACACAGCTCAAATAATAGCCTTATTTATTTTACAATAGTAAAAGAATGGATAAACCATTTGGAATCCAACTGCCCATACTACTCTTAATTTTCACCTGTGTGGACATGTTGGCTGGACAGATATAATATTTAAAACAATCATGTTTAACACTCTCAATCATAATTTTTTATTTTAAAATTTTAGCTTTCAATATATATATATATATATATATATATATATATATATATATATATATATATATATATATATATATATATATATATATATATATATATATATATATATATATATATATATATACATCTAACAATAAATAGCAAACAAAAGAGATTTATACACCATGCAAGGAAATCATTATTATTTAGCAATGGAACTGCTTGGATTAAGAAAAACGGGGGATTATTTGGCATCACCATGGGGGCCTATGATGGCGTGGAGATTTGCGAATTAGTGGGGATTTTTATTTTGCATCAAATCTCGCAGTTTTATGAAAAAAGCAATTTCGGTATATATCGAGATGATGGATTAGCTATGTTTAGGAACAAAAGTGGTCAGGAAATAGAGAGAATAAAGAAACATTTTGTACAAATTTTTAAAAATAATAATCTTCTTATCTCTATTAAATGCAATTTGAAAATAGTCAACTATCTCGATCTAACACTAAATCTTAACGATGGTTCTTTTCAACCATATCGCAAACCAGATAATATACTGAATTATATAAATACTAGTTCTAATCATCCACCGAGTGTAATAAAAAGTATTCCTAAAACTATTGAATTAAGATTATCAGCAGCATCGTCAAGTGAAGCGATTTTTAAAGAAAGTATTCCTCCTTATCAAGAAGCCTTGAAAAAATCGGGTTACAATTGCGAACTTGCGTACCATCCAAGTATAAAATCAACAAACGGCAACCATAAACGTAAGATAATTTGGTATAATCCTCCTTTCAGTGCAAATGTTGTTACAAAAATAGGTAAATGTTTTTTGAACCTCATCGACCACCACTCCCAGTTAAGCACAGGCTTCGTAAAATATTTAATAGAAACACAATCAAAATTAGTTATTCTTGCATGCCAAATATAAAATCCATTATTAACTCTCACAACAAAAACATTTTGCAAAATGAGGCAAAAACTAATGAAATGAAATGCAACTGCACTGACAAATCCAAATGTCCAATGAACAACCATTGCCTTTCCAACAACATTGTTTATCAGGCCACCGTATATTCGAACAATCCGGAATATAAAGGAAAAGTGTATATAGGACTTAGCGAAACATCTTTCAAAGCTTGGTATGCTAACCACCTAAAATCCTTTAATGCAGTTAGGTACAAGAAGGATACAGAGCTATCAAAGGAGGTATGGAAATTAAAATAAAAAAACTTCACACCTTTTGTCAGATGGAAAATTATTAAAAAATGCAAACCATACAACCCAGCCTCAAGAGTTTGTAACCTTTGTTTGAACGAGAAGTTTGAAATTTTGATGTACAAAGGAAATAACCTACTTAATACAAGGAGTGAAATGGTCTCGAAGTGCAGGCACAAGAATAAGTTCCTTATTTCCTCATTTGATACCGAAGATTGATCCTGGTTGGTTCACTTTACGTTTACGTCACATTACACTTTTAAGATTTTGTTTCCATGGAGTCATTAGAACTCATGCCACCATAATTATAAATGTAATTTTAACGTTTAATTTTGTAATATATGGCTGATGATTGCCGTTAGGCATGAAACTTAAAAGTTCCATAATAAAAGTTTTTTTCTTTATCGTTTTTAATTATAATTATAAATCGCTCTGTTTTGAAATTTATATATAATCAAAATAAATTTCCTAAACATCGAGCACTTTTCAAGGAACAAGAGCTTTGTATTATTTTAATACAACACTACATCAAACGATATATATATATATATATATATATATATAATGACATCATTTGGTTATGTTTATTATAATTTTTTACACGGTTTTTTAACGGTTTTATTAGTTTGATAATGGCTCTCACCATAAGAGCGAAATATTACATAAAAAAGAAAAAGAAATAATAGTATGATACCGTATATAATGTTTTAATAATTATAATATAATAATATATATATATATACACACACACACACACACACACACACACACACACACATATATATATACATATATATAGTGGGTGCAAAAAGTATCCAACACAAAGGAAAAACTTTATTCAATTAAAGCCTATTCAACAAAATAACATAAACAAACAATATTCTAATATAATTTTACATGGGAAATAAAAATATCATATCAAAACAACATATCATTAAATGTTAACTTGATAACTGCAATTTTGTAAAAGTTAAGGTTCAAAAAGTATCCAACACATCATAAAAAAAGAATTTGATTCGCCAATAATTTGTCATCTGTTATGTTCGAAAGAATATTCTAGAATCAGAAAACGTTGGAACATTCTAGAATGCAAAAGAACATCATAGAATCTTTCTAACTGCAGTCATTCATTACCTGACATCTTCATTGAAAGGTGGTCTAAATTTTATGCTCTTCAACAAAGCCTAAAACTGCAGAATTGTCTGAATTAACTAGAAAATCAATTATTCAGCTGCACAGAAATGGTTTGGGATATAGAAAAATTTCATCTGTGTTAAATATCCCAATTTTGACAGTTGGTGATACTGTTCTGAGGTGGAAATCCTTCCATCTTTCTTTCTACTAGTCTGCCTCATTCAGAGCGTCCTACAAAAATGTCTGACCGCACAGCTAGGAATTTAGTTAAAAAAGTACAGAATAATCCTCGACTGACTCGCTCTGAACTGCAAAAGGACTTGCAATTATCTAGGACAAATGTTTGCAAGAATACAATTAGGACAGTTCTTCGAAAGAGAGGATTCCACTCTCGATCACTAAGAAAAACCCCTCTCTTGAAGGAAATTCACGTAAAGAAACGCCGGAACTTTGATGAAGAGCACTTGAGTAAACCTTCAAGCTTTTGGGATAAAATATTATGGTCAGATGAGACTAAAATAGAGTTGTTTGGTCAGAACTGTGTCAGTCATGTTTGGAGACAGAACTCTGTGTTTCACCCAAAGAATACCATCCCAACAGTGAAGTTTGGAGGTAGCAGCATAATGTTTTGGGGTTGTTTCTCTTCTGCAGGCCCTGGGGAATTGGAAATCATAGAAGGAAGGATGAACTCTGAAATGTATCGGAGCATTCTTGAGAGATGTCTCGTGAAGTCAGCCAAAAAATTCAACCTTCCTCGAGGTTGGATATTCAAACAAGACAATGACCCTAAGTACACGGCAAGGGCAACTCATGCATGGTTTCAGGAGAGGGAAATCGACTTATTGGAATGGCCAAGCCAATCACCTGACCTCAATCCTATTGAAAACCTGTGGTGGGAATTGAAATTGAGGGTACAGGAGAGAGATCCAAGAAACCTTATCCAATTGAAAGAAATATGCAAGGAAGAGTGGGCTAAAATTCCTATGTGCTAATCTTGTGAACAAGTATTCCAATCATTTAGAAGCAGTTTTGGGTGCTAAAGGTCACATGACGAAGTATTAAGTAAATTTTTTACGATATGTTGGATACTTTTTGAACCTTAACTTTTACAAAATTGCAATTATCAAGTCAACATTTAATGATATTGTTGTTTTGATATGATATTTGTATTTCCCATGTAAAATTACATTAGAATAGTGTTTGTTTATGTTATTTGGTTGAATAGGCTTTAATTAAATAAAGTTTTTCCTTTGTGTCGGACACTTTTTGCAACCACTTTATATATGTATATATATATGTATGTATGTATGTATGTATGTATGTATGTATGTATGTATGTATGTATGTATGTATGTATGTATGTATGTATGTATGTATGTATGTATGTATGTATGTATATATTGAAATAACTTTTGAGTTAAACTTACCTTAATAAACGAATGGTTGCTTTCTTAGTTTCTGTGTCAGATCTAGCTATTGAAATTTTAGTACCATTTCTAAATCAAAAATACTTTTATTACTTTAAATTTTTGACCAAATCGATTCTACTCAAAAAATCTTTTTTTTCTATGACTTTGTTAAAATTTCTAGGTGAAACTAAAGACCTACATACCTATAGATATCTAAACCAGCTCCATCACCATATGAAAACTGAAATACAGAAATTAGCAGATTTCAATAATTTAATACTTTACATACTGAAATATCTCTACTTTTTTATATAACAATCTACATATTAAACATTTTTTTTGTGTATATTTAGTTAAGATCATGAAAACATTTCAGATTGTAAACTTTTCATCTCTTTTTGAAGAAACTATCAAGATAATTAGTGATGGGAATGCTTTAAAATTCTTTTAGGCAAAAATAAAGTACCTCAATGTGAATAGTAAAGAGGTGAAAAAATTTTTGTTTAAAAAAAGTAGAAGTAGGGGATAGTGTGGAAATATTTATCTTTTAATATAATATTCTATCTTTTAATATAAAATTTAATATTAATAATATTTCATCTTTTAATATAAAATAAATATTCAATTTGATTTGATCAGAAAATTTTTTGATAGGAGATGTTAATTAGCTCATCCTATGATGGATATATAGCATGGATTGCTTACTTCTTTTGAGTTATTAGAAAAAATTTCAAGCATTGCAGGCTAGTCAATACTAAACAGATTGCACAAGTCAGAAAACATGGAATAAGCTAAAAGAACATCTTCCGTTTGATACTGAGTTGCCAGCACCTGGGTGCTCTGGCATATTAAATAACAATACAGCCAAAAGAATGGTTCAGGATAATGTACTCAGGATAATAAGTTCTATAGAAGTTCTATGAAACATAGCTAAAGGAATGTTATAAGAGTTCTATGGTAATGCTATAAAATTTTTAAGAAAGCCTATAGGCTCTTTGTCCTGGATTCTTACAGTTAAAATATTAGAAATTAATGAGAACCTTGTAAAAGTATTTTTGATTATTTTGGCAACCTTTTCTTTTATATTCAAAATCAATCTAGAGTATTTTCATATTGAGACACAGCAAACATCTGTCTGTATGGTTTTAAAAAATTACCCTTATTTCTACATGCCAAAAATCATACACAAGTTATCTGAAAAGATCAGGAGTCAATAAATAGACTTTAAAAAGTCTTTTCAAGAAAATTCCACAGACTAAGATTTGATGAGGAATTAATTGTATTCATTAGAACATATCATAAGCTCTTTTAAGAGGTGACTTTGACTAGAAAAAAACAAAAGCAAAAGCACTATCTCTTGATTAATAAAGTTTTTAAGAAAATTGATTTTTGATTATAGACATAAAATTTTCCATGCGTTTTTTATTTTGTTTTGTTTTCATATTTAAAAACATTTAACTCTAGTCAGATAACATTACAAAAAATATTTTTGCTTACTCTGTACATTATACAACCCTTTATCTGAAAAGCATATAATAATTATTATATGCTTTTAAGATAAAAAATTACATTCAACAAATAATGTACCTGAGAGTTTAAACTGTGTATCATCTTGCAATGTTTTTCTGAGATCAACTTGTATTTTTTAAACTTTTATGTTCAATTACTAATGGGCTTGGGAGCATATCTTCAAAATTGACTTAGTTGGCCATGTAAATAAATTCAAGGCAAAAGTTCTAAAAGATTTGTTTCATTCAATCTTTTATATGATTCTCAACTTTGATCCTTAGCAACTTTTAATTCATTTTAAATCTACAATCATATCTTAAGTCTATAAATTATATATAGTGTTTTATATACATAAAAATAACTTTAATTAGATTTTGTATTCATTTCCTTTTCTCTTGTTTTATACCCTAAAAATCTCATTTATTTTTATGAAGGTACTAAAAAATAATTTAATGAATGAATTGCATTAAAAGTTAAAGATTTTTTTCTCTGCAGAATCCTTCTGCTCCTGGAAAAATTGGGAAAAAGTATTGATCATTCAATTTTGGTTATTGTAATCTTACAGTTTCTTTAAAATAAAAACAGGAACATTTTAAAACTTTCTATCAGTTAACTTTATTTTTAGTAGTGATTGGAAGATAAATCCACCTATCATCAATTTTTTTTTTCTCCCAGCTAAAAAAATTATCATTTTTTTTTAGTGGCATTTTATTCAGTATAAATTCTTTTTTGAGCATTTGAATGGGTTTTCTTTAAAATTTAGGATAAATTGTAAGAAAGTCCAGAATGAAAAAGATCTTCCTAACTTTCCCTTCTGAATTTGTTTTTTGTAATAATAATGTTTTATTTAGCAATAGTAAGCATCAGAAAAGTCATTTACAAGTTTTAAGAAGTTATTTTAAAAAATTCCAAAGTAGTTAAGACTCTCGTTAATACTTTGAGTTTACAGAAAAATGATGAAAAATTGGAGCTATTCAGCTTCTGTGGAACCTTTAATAGTTCTTCATATAAAATATGGGTTTCCACAGCATATAAGCTAGGTCAGTATTTTTTATTTTTCTGTGATCAATGTTTTGATAACCTTACTCTGTGAGTAGTTTTCACCTTCTAGTATTTTTTTTCTCAATTAACTTGGATTAGATTAGTTATCATAGTTGACCTTAATTTATTGAAAGTTATAAAATAACAATGAAATGAAAAATAAAAAAATAAAATGTCAGTTACATTTTAACAAGATAAATCCTATTCAAACACAATACCTAGTTTTGCACATGTTCAAAACAAATCTTAATCAGAAACTAAGATATAGTATCTTTAATTCTCCTATTTTAGTTATTGAATATAATTAATATTATTTCTTTGTAGTAAAATACCAATGAAATCCAATACTGTAAATGTAGGATATAGCCCATTGATATTTTGTTTACATTGTTCAATATCTATTCTTACCTTAAAAGAATATTCCTCAATTACTGTCTAAAAAACAAAATAAACTAGCAATTAAGTCATTTTAATGTAACAAAACATAATTACAAAAAAATATAAAAATTCCATGAATCATACATCTGGATCATCAGGGTCTTCATATATCTAAATAATATAAGTAAAAAACACTATGAAAGATTTTCTAAACATTTATATACCAAATATTTTCTAAACATTTAAGGAAGTTTAGGGATAATATTTTCCTTTTATATTTATAATAAAACTAGATAACATCCTTCTTGTAAAAACATTCTACCATCAATTATAAAAACAACAATTATTTTTATTTTTTATTTTGAAAAAAAAAAAAGAAAAAAGAAAAAAGAAAAAAAAAAAAAATCAAAAATTTGATTGTAGTTCATAAACTCTAAAAATAAAAAAATAATGCCAGAATCGAAAATAGATATGAAAGTTTGATGACTTTTTTTAAACAACTACTCCTTAACATTATTTTAAAGTTTATAACAACAACTTTGAAAGTGAACAAAAAATCAACTGTGTTATTTCTCAATAGTCAAAAGTACAAAAAATGAAGTCTTTACATCAAATAATAGTTAATTCAATTTAAAACCAAGCTCAAGAATGTTAAAAAAAAAAAAAGCAACAACATAAAGTATGAACAACTTATTACAAAATGCAAATAAAAAAATAAAACACTTACACCAACCAAAACTGCTCTCAACTAAAAATTATAAAAGCACTTTAAAATAAACATGTATATGTATGTATGTATGTATGTATGTATGTATGTATGTATGTATGTATGTATGTATGTATGTATGTATGTATGTATGCATGTATGTATGTATGTATGTTTGTATGTTTGTATGTATGTATGTATGTATGTATGTATGTATGTATGTATGTATGTATGTATGTATGTATGTATGTATGTATGTATGTATGTATGTATGTATGTATGTATGTATGTATGTATGTATGTATGTATGTATGTATGTATGTATGTATGTATGCATGCATGTATGTAAAAAATATTAAAAATAAAATTTTGCAATTTATTGCAACTTTTTATTGCAAACCCATTTAATGAATTAAAATTCTAAATAATCTATTGTGACATATAATAACATATAAGATTTTAGTGAATTACTTTTCCATAATAAGTTTATACTTAAAAATTTTTGCTTAAACTTTTTGGTGATTTTTGTTAATGGAAAACTTTCTTCAAACTTTAATTTTTTTCAATGTTTAAAATCTGTGGTACTATTAAACAAAACCATACTTACATATTTTTTCTCCAGAGCATCAAAGCAACCTCTTATCCTATTTTAAAAAAATTAAAATTTTTAACAGTAATTTAGTTAAATATGAATAATACTTGATTTATCTCAAGTCTTACCATTGTATCACACGACACGCTTCAGGACAGGCACTATCATCACGCAATATCTTAAGATTCACATCTTTAAAGAATAAACAAAATTAAAGTATTCTGATTTTAAGAAACATTTTTAAAACTTAATAAAATTCAGATGGATTGAACTTTAGATTAAAAAATAAATAAAATTAGACAAATTAATTAGTTACCTTCTAAGCATCTATCACCAAATGCATTTTCTGGAAAGAGAGCTCTAAAGCATTGAAATTTTAAATTAACAAAAAATAGACACTAAAATAAAGCAAAATAAAAGCCAAGTCAAGTCACCTTCAATATTAAACATATTTTTTAATACTAATTTTTCAGTTAAATTATACAAAATTTATAATAGGATTGTATAAAAAGAATTATTAGGTAGATTTAAATCTTTGAACAAGATTTTCCAAACTTTATTAACATTAAGCGAGGTATTTTGCACAACTTCCCAGAACTTATTTTTTAAAAAAAATTCTTACATTACTCGTTAGTTATAAATATTTAATCTGGAATTCAGTAACTTAGTATATTTAAAGAAATATCAGTTGTTTAATCCTAAATGAATGCAACAAAAATAAGGAAAGTGACAGTATATAAAAGATTTGAAAATTGTTTTCATTTACTATATATTCCAAAGTGTAATCTAACGCTTTAGTAACAGTAAAATTTTAATCTATTTACTCCACTACAGCATTGTGAAGAAATACAATAAGTCTATTCATAGGCACCTGCAAGAAAAATCACAGGGAACAAACAAGAGACTAATTCATATAATTAAGCAGTATTGTTATAGCCAAAGTGTGACATGAAAACAAAGGAGCCTCTCCCCTGGTTTTCCAAAGAAAATCTTTTTTTTATTGGAATTTACCTTGCATAATAACAAAAAATAAATTCCTAACCAATATTTTTCAGGAAGAAATTCTTTTCAAAGGAAAATTTTGATAACCTGAATTTTTCTTTAGAAATGAAATATTGTGAAACCATGCTCATTAAACATTTTTTGATTAGTTGTAATAAAGTTAACAAATGCATAAAAGAATATTTTGCTAAGATTAATTAATGGTTTTTGAGAGTAAAAAGTTCCATTTTAAAACTTAAATTATACTATTTTAACTAACTTATAAATTTTAAAGAACTTTTTTATTAAATAAAACTTTATAAAAAAACATTATGTAACAATTCAAAGTTGATGTATAAGTTTCTTTGTTATCTAATGATATATAAGCTTTTTTGTTAACTTTATCAATCATCTTACTATTTACAAAAAAAATGTGATTGTTTTTATCTACAATTTTTAATGAACCAATTTATTGTTTATAAGAATGATAAACACAATACAGTATGATAGAGCAAAAGATTATTGTAAACTATAAAGTTTTAAAAGTATTTTCTAGTCTATAATACAATGCTGCTCAAAGTTTAGCATGCAATGGAATTAAATTTACTTGTCTTCTTTAGAACTTAAAAAATAGAAAAAAAATTTTTCAAACACAAAATTTATTTTTTAGAAATGTTAAGAGAAAAAAAAATTAAAAAATTAAAAAAACAATGAAAAAAAATATCTATTTTTTATGCACATCTTTTCTCTTAGATCTTCAGCTGAAGTTACTGGCTCTTTGGTAAATTTTCTGTCCAACATGGCCCAAACATTTTCAATTGGATCAGGTGATATTCAGCTGGCTACTGAAGTATTTTGATATTGTTTTGCTCAAACCACGCTGTTACAGATTTTGTATAATGGCATGGAGTGTTGTCTTGTTGAAACATTCACTTGGGTTTGTTACCAAAAAAAATGTCCTTGGTAGGCATTAAATAGTTTTTAAAGGTGCCAATGTATTTATGTTGGTCCATTAGACCATTCTATAAAATGTATAGACTTAGGCCATCATATGTAAAGCAGCCCCAAATACCAACTAAACCACCTCCACCTTGTAGCCTTGGTATAATTAAGCAACTATTACACTTTTCATTGTGGTGCCTATGGACAATCAATTTGTTCTTACTATTTAGGATGATATAGTTTGAATCATCACTAAAAACAATTTATATATATATAATTACTCATTTTTAAAATTGCTTTACAAAATTCAATTCATTTTAAATGGTCTATTGGTTTTAATAATGGTTTTCTGGCAGCAACATAACACCATATTTTACAGTCTATTAGTCTTCTATTAACTGCCTTTATTGATAAGTGACAGGTTTACTACTTGTGCAATCTGTTTCGCTGAGTATTTAGGATTTTTTCTGTCAATTTTATAAATAGAATTATCATCAGTGATACTTGCCATTCTTGGTCATCCAGAACACTTTTTGTCAGCAGTACTACCAGTTTTGTTAACTTTGGTAATAGTTCTACTAACACATGATGGTGAAACACGCTTTAAAATTTTAGAACTTTCAATATTAGAGTGACCTCCCATTACTATGCTGTTTGATTTCTTGACTTGTTTTTTCTTCCCATAGCATATTTTCAGACAAATGTTAAGCAAAAATGATGAATTAAATTAGAAAAAACTTTTAAAATCTCTATATTATAATGAACTTTATACTATATATATAAAAAAATACTATATATATATATATATATATATATATATATATATATATATATATATATATATATATATATACACAGTATGCAAAAAAAATAATCGTACACTTGAAAAAAAATCATAATTTAAAAATTGCATCAAAAAAATGAGTTTTCTGTTAAAATACTTGAAATTTTTTTTTAGATTTTTTATCAAGTATTGTTTAAAGAATTTATTTGTGTATTGGTGAATTAATTGCTTTTCATACCTATTTAATTTTACACAATTGATCTAATGATGCATAAAATTGACTGCAAAAAAAATAATCGTACAGTTAAAAAATAATGTCATACTAATCAAATTTCATGAAAATTAGTATTGAGTGGGGCCTCCTTTGGCCTTGATGGTCTCAGCTAGACAATTTGGCATCGAGTTGACCAAACTTTGAGTCTCTTTTGTTGTTATATTATCCCATTCGCTCATTATAGCTTCTTTCAAGTCGTCTTTGCATTTAAATGCTCAGTCACCAATTTTTCTGTCCAAAATATACCACAAATTTTCTATAGGATTCAAGTCTGGGCTTTGAGATGGCCATTCCAAAACATTAATGTTGTTTGATTCAAAGTATACCTTCGTTTTCTTAGCGGTTTGTTTTGGATTTTCTTAGCAGTATGTTTTGGATCGTTATCCTGCTGTAGTATAAAGTCATTTCCCATTCTCAATTCTTTAGTAGATGGTCGCAAGTTGGCTTTGAGAATTTCACAATACATTGAAGCATCCATTTTTTCATCAATAAATGTCAATTTCCCCACTCCTTTCCAACTTATACTACCCCAAACCATCACATTTCCTCCTCCATGCTTTACACTACCTCGCAAACAACTTAATTTTTAAGCTTCTTCTTTTTTTCGTCACACTTTCTGAACTCCATCAGATGAGATGAGGTTGTGTTTTGACTCATCTGACCACAAAATTTTTTTCCAATATGATATCGGCATTTTTTCGTAGTTCTTTGCAAATTCTAATCGACGTTTCATTTGTTTTGCAGTTAAAAAAGGTTTTTTTCGAACAACTCTACCTCTATATCCTTTTTCTCTAATACGATTTCTACTTGTTTGAGGGGTTAATGTGATATTGTGATCTTCTTGAACTTTTAAAGTTAATTTAGCTGCCGAAACAAATCTATTTTTCTTCACATTAATGATGATATTGCGATCAATTGCACTGGTGGTCTTGCGTTTTCGTCCTCTGCCAGCCACACTAGCAACGGTTCCTATCAGATTATGCTTCTTAACAATTGAGGACACTGTCATAAAACGAATTCCTGTTTTTTTTTGGATCTGACGATAGGATTTTCCTTGATTTTTCAAATCAACCACGAGGCTTCGTTGATGGAGAGTCAAATGTTGTTTTCTTTACGCCATTTTGCTGAAACACTATATTTTATTTCTAGAACAAAAGTGTATTTAAAAAATTACTATTTTCAATTTTACTAACTCGATTTATGCTAAAATGACGACCTATTTTGTCAGCGTACGATTATTTTTTTTGCAGTCAATTTTAAGGATCATTAGATCAATTGTGTAAAATTCAATAGGTATGAAAAGCAATTAATTCACCAATACACAAATAAATTCTTTAAACAATACTTGATAAGATATCTAAAGAAAAATTTCAAGTATTTTGACGGAAAACTCATTTTTTTGATGCAATCTTTAAAATTATGATTTTTTTTCAAGTGTACGATTATTTTTTTTGCATACTGTATATATATATATATATATATATATATATATATATATATATATATATATATATATATATATATATATATATATAATACTTTATTAAAAAGGAGAGTTTAATTTTCTATTATACAACTTTTTCTGCAATTAAAGATAAAAGCTATCCTTAAAAGCTTTAAGGAGAGTCTGCATGCAAAACTTATGAGCAGTTCTTTTTTCTTATTTTATATGATTAATTTTTTCCTAAAAATTAAAAAAATTTTTTTAATTGTTTTTCTTTTTCTTTTTCTTTTCTCTTAATATTTTCTAAATAATTAATTTTGTATTTAAAATAACTAGAAAATTTATCTTTTCTGTTTGTAAAAATCTAAAGAAAAAAAGTAAATTTAATTCTGCTGCGTGCTAAACTTTTGAACAGCATTGTATTTGAACATCATGGTCAAGATTTCTATTCTAATAATGTTTTGGTAAAGTTCGAAAGTTAGAAAATAATATCAACATAAAATCTTTTACAAGTAAGTAAAGTGTCACCTCAAATAACTGATACTTGAAACCTATAAATTTAAAAAGAAGTTTCTTTTTGATTAACTCAGTACTTCAGTTAATATTCTATTAATGTACTAGTTACAAAAACACAAGCTAAATTAAATTTAATATAATAATTTCTTACAGCCACAGCTAACAACTTTTTAACAAAAAGGGTTGACTGTGTCTCTAAAACAAATTTTTTTTAATACTAAAAAACAAGCTAAAATAGTTAAAATAACCTATATATAAATATATTCTTTAAAGGTTACTTTACAGAGATTTCTTCTGTAAGGAAGAGAGGGCACTATTAGACAAATTTTTTAGAAGAGTATGTATACTACATCAATTCTTAAAAATGGTTTAGCAATTGAGTTATAGATAAATTTATCATCAACCTGCAACAAAGCATATTTAAGCAACTTTAGTGGTATTTTTGAGAATTAATGAAATATGGAGAAGGGAGGAAGAGAGATCCAGTTTAGGACACTGCTGGGAGAGGTTGAGACCACGTAAGAGTGCTTGTAACCATAAAGAAAAACTCTGAGAAATCCACATTTTTGTTTTTTAGCAAAAATAATAACAAAAATAAAAATATTTTATCTCAGAACCTTAATTAGTAGCATACAAAAGCTTCTATTGGTCATACCAAAGTATATTTAGTTTTTGCCCACTTCCTTAGAAAAAAAATTCAAAATTTTTCAAAAAGTAAAAAAAAAAAAAAAAAAAAAAATCTTTGCTGCTACAAAAGAATAGTTATAAAGTTAGGTAAAAAAGTTAAATCTTTTATTGAATTTTACTCTTAGCAATATCTGTTTGCACTTTATTGAAACAGGATGTTGAATGAAAATATGAACTTTTGTAAAGATTTTTCACCCCTCTCCTTATTATAACAAACTCTAATATCTTATACTAGTTAAATAATTAATATCTAATCTTAGAGTACACCTTAATTACAATTAAACTTAACTTTTTTTATATATAAAAATTACAGCCATTTTAAAAAGTTCTAGTTATTTAAATGAAAACCTGCAATTTTAAAAATGTGAAAGTAATAAAGACAAGCAGTGTCTTGTTTGTTCAAAGTTTGAATTTTAAAAAATGTATTTAAACTATCAAACGATCAGAACTTAAACTGCTTCCTTTAGAATATAGATTTATAAAGCCATACAAACATTAAAACAATAAAATTTAACAAAAAGATTTAAAAACTTAATACCTGTTACTTGCTCATTCGGAAATATTGATGACCACTGAAAATAATTTTATAAAATCAACCTACCAAATACTTTATTTTAAAAATATAAAATATAAAAAAAAAATAATAGGGTTGTTTTTCAAATTTTCAAAAGCTGCAATTTTCAATTAAACTTTTATTTCTTAATTTAAAAAATAATTGTTCAGTTCAAATTACTAGATTTACTTTTCAACTCTTTTGATTTGAAACTTCACACTTTGTATTGGGTACTGAAATAAGTTTCTGCTGTTTTTTATATAGAATAAAAGATATTAGTTTAAATGAAAACTTGACTAATACTTTTTAAAGTATTTTTAATTGCAAGCTTTAACCTTTTCCTGTCTTTCAGCTAACAAATTGAGTCCATTACAAAATAAATTGGTTTCTTTTAAAATTATCCACTTATCAACCCATTTTTCAATGTCTTTATAAGAAAGGAAATACTCATTGAAAAATCTATGTTGTATTAATATAAATAAATGGTAGTTGAATGGCACAATGTTTGGTATGTGAAGATTTCTCTTTTACATTTATGCAAATGACTGCTTAGGTTTCAGCCATAATTTCTTCTTTTTAGGGTTATCAAAATGAATCCATTTCTCATCCCTGTTACAAATCTGTGCCAATTGACTTTCTTTCATGCTTTTTTTTCAAGCTACAATTCACACATTGATAACTACCAAGGATGTCTTTTTCCTTCAATTCATGTAGTAGCCATTTTCCTTTATTGTGAATTAATCCTGTAGATTTTAAAAACTTGATTACAATAAATTTTTTAATAACTAATGAGTCTGAGAGCTCTTGAAATATTTGGCGTAGATCTTCTTCAAGTTATAATTTTAATTTTTTATCTAAAAATTTTTTCAATGCCCCACCACATTATTTGTCCTTGATATCAAAATCATTATTTCTGAACTGTCAGAAAAAATGCCTACAGCTTCTTTAGAAAGGACCCTTAGTATTTTAAGAATTCATAAATACACAAGAGGGTCAGCAACACTTTTATGCAGTAAAAAATAGTGCAATAAAATTTCCTAAGCATGTTGAACTGTATGTACTATAATTGACATATGTAATGTAATTAAACTAACTTGTTGAGTGATTAGTAATATAAGCTCTGATAATTGACTGAAAGACATGTACCAGCAAAGCTTATATTACTATCAATTAAAATGGTAGAAATATAAATGACATGTGATTATTACTGATTGCAAAACTTAATTAGAAAAAGGTGAAAGTTTTTCAAGTACCCAATAGTTATAAAATAGAACACTAAATTATAAAAATGTTAATAATAAAAGTCCAGTTTCAATTTCAATTTCATAAACATATTTTATCCAGTTGTAAGAGTAGAGTTCTGAGTTGGTTCTCAATCTGTTTTTTTATTTTTTATTTTTTTGGAGTATGGAAGTAAATATAAATGCTCTCTGAAACCTATCTACTTTACTTATCTTATTACATACATTGTTGTTATAAAATATAGGACTAGATATAATATATAAATTGATAAACATTCCAAAATTAATTATTCATT
The DNA here is from genome assembly GCF_058129835.1 of Hydra viridissima. Taxonomy (NCBI): domain Eukaryota; kingdom Metazoa; phylum Cnidaria; class Hydrozoa; order Anthoathecata; family Hydridae; genus Hydra; species Hydra viridissima. The sequence goes on from NW_028324309.1 coordinate 9,226,684, forward strand.
AAATATCATCATAGTTCAAGTGAAATGGAGTCGCTACTAAAGGTTATTCTTAATTATTCCAAAACAAATAATTCTCAAACCTGTCCTTGTTTATTATTTCGAACTTGTTGTGTAGTAGCCATTTCTATTAACAAATCAAGTACAACATTGTTCAATAACAGACTGAGAGTGTTAGAACAATAAAGTCTTATGTATTTAGCCATATAGAAGTAAACTTTAACAAAAAAGCTAAAAGCTGAATTAGGAATAACTTGATAATAATGCAAACTAATAATATTTGTATTAATTTAATTTTAAATTTATACTGATATATATATATATATATATATATATATATATATATATATATATATATATATATATATACGTTCTAAAGTAAAAACTTATCAAAGATAGTTTACTAAGTTTAACAGTCGATACTATGATTTAAAATACCAGCAATGCTTTGAAAGACCACAAGAAGTCCCAAAAATGACGATTTGTTAGAATCACTTGATGAAAATCCATGTCATGCAAAAATAGAATTAGTTCAAAAGCTTTCAATTTATTAATCAACCATTTCTAGATATTTTATGAATTAAGAGAAATTTTAAAAAGAGAAAAGTGGGTTCCATATGAGTCCAAACTAATATCATTCTACAGAGATGGTATCCAAGGCTTACCTTCAAGTTGGCTTAAGTTCATAGATTATAATGGAAATTATCTAATGAAATGAGTAATATATTTAAATGACTAATATATTTAAACTTATCATTTGAAATAAAATTAAAATAAAAAAGGCAAAATTTTTGCATACTTTTTTTTTGCGCATAAAAACTCTCAGAAAAACTTCAAATTTGAAATTTCGCGGGTTTCTTTGCAAAGTGGATAGATTAAGAAGCGCATAAGATATTAAATCCTGAAAAACATTTTATAATTATTTATATACAATTCTTAAACTTATAAATATGTTTATTAATTCAATTTTGATAAAGTGAGTAAAAAATTTAAAAATAAAATAAGTATAAGTTATTATTAATAATTCCTTTTTTTTAAACTTAATAGTGGAAGTTAACTATGCTTTCATTTCTTTTTGTTGTAATTATTATTTTATGAAATTAGATAATGAATTTGAAGGTAATAACTTAAAGGAGCATTTGTATAAAAAGACATACTTACAATATAATTACATCCATCGTTTGCCTACACCTAGCTTTCTAACCCAAATGAGTAGTTTAGAGTTAGTTATTAAAGACCTTGGTGAGTAATATCTTTATTCATTTAATTCAAAAATAAAGATTTCTTTTCTTTAATTGTAATTTAGAAAATTAATGCTTTGAATACTTTATTTACTTAGAATTCGAAAATGAGAAGATAATAATCCAAACACAAGAGGAGATAGCAATTCTCGAAGGTATTCTGTATTATTTTATGTTTCAACTTTTTTTTTCTATTGTATCTTTAACTTTAAGTCTTTTAAAAAGTTTTTCTTAAAAATAAGTCTTCTATTGTATCAATTACTTTAAACAATCAGAAACATTTAGAAATTCAAATGTTTTATAAATGGCTAAAAAAAACCAAGTTGTATAATTTATTTCAAATACAAGTATATACACTCTTTTCAATATTTTTATGTTTTCATATAAGCTTTAAAATTTTTTTCAGCCTAACCATTTTATTTAGGAATGCAAATTGACTTACGTAATAAATCAGCTGAAAATGAAAAGCTTGAAGAGGATATTAATAACTATAATAACAATGTTAAAGTTCTACACTCTCAATTTAAGCAAAACCAAGAAATTATAGAAAGGTTAATTTCAAGTTACTAATTTAAATAAAGTAGAATTTTTTTCTGTTACTGAGATCCAGGTGACTATTTAACATTAAAAATTTAAGTCATCTAAAAATTTTCCTTTTTTCAGTCTTAAAACTGCATCTTCATTATTGAACAGACATGTGGGAGATTTGAGGAATACTTTGAAGTTGAAATGCCAGGAAACAGAAAAAGAAAGGTTTTAAATCAATATGTTTGATTCATTTCATTTGATTATGACTGAAAAGCTCATTATTATTATGATTATTTTGCAATAATCTGCTTAGTTATTTTCTTTTAATAAAAGGCATTAGTATTTTAATGGTTAAGATCTGTATTCCAGTTAGTAGTAAACCTAAGTACTCTATCAACTTCTGCAAAAATTACTAGAGTAAGCTATCTACAATTATGGTATGGCTACAGTCTACTATTTAAACTCAATAAACTCTATTGCAATGAATTGAATAGTAAATAAAGAAAGTTCCTCTCTTTTTCAAAACATTTCACAGAATTGGAATATTCTGCTAGTGGAAGATTTAAATGGATGTATTAATTAACTTAGTGAATAGCTTAGTGTAGTTAGATGCCTAAATAATGTAAAGCTATTATTGATAATACTGTGTGCAATAGTTGAAATAAAAAATTATCTGTATGAATCTGCATTAATCATTCACCCCACTATATTTTTCATCACATATTTTTTAAAAATGTAGTGATGTATATCTGAGGCATAAAAAAATTGCTAAAATTTAATTTGATATCTGCAAGTAAAACAATCAATTTTAAGTCATACAACTCAGTAAGTATTTTAGCACCTCATTATTTAGTAACTCCATAAATATTTCAATACCTTGCGTGCAAAAAAAAATTATTAGCATGCTTCTACATAGAAAGTTGGCAACTTATGCAATTCATACTTATATTTTCTAGTTTTTTAAAAAGCAACATAAAGAATCGCATTGAGAAAATCTTGTAGCAAAAAGTTGATCAATAGATTCAAACTTTTTTAAGTCTTGATAAAGTTTAAAAATATAAAAAATATTTTTTTACAAAAGCAACCACATTAAAAATATAATTTTTATAAATAGATTGGCTTTATAAAAAATTATTTTTCTCAGTTTTTGTAACTAAGTTTTTGTAAAGAACTCCCTGTTGATTTTTGTTTACATTTTTAGATATTTTGGTAAGTAAAAGATTGAGAGTTGAACAAAGTTAACTTTTATGTGGATAAAATATTTACTTCCAATTCAATGCTTACTTGTTTTTTGTGTGTGTATCATGAAATTTTGTAAAAACATTTACACTAATGTGTTTTAGAGAAGAACTTGAGAAAATAGCTGAAAAGTATAAAAGTAAATGGCTATGTTATGAGGAAGAGTATGAAAAGAGACCCTTAGCCAAGGAGATTCGCCTCTTTAAGTTACAAGCAGCAAAGTTAGATGCTGAAGGTTCTTATTGTTATCAAAGTTTAGCTAGAGATTTTTTAAAAAGCATAATATTTGTTATTGAAACTTTATGCTAAGGTTTAACAAATGGAGCATTTAAGTAATATTAGTGTTTTAAAATCAGTATTAAAATAATTTTTCATATTTTTCATTTTTATTTAACTATTTTTAGCAAGTTAGTTTCATTAGACTTTTATCACAGTTTTCAATTTAGTTTTAACTTAAGATTAATCTGAAATGTGTTTTTAGTTGATTTTTCAAAGTTTACTGTAATATTTTTAAAAAATGTGTTTTATAATTTTTCCTGCATGATACAATTGCCCCACCCTATTTAGACACACTCATCTATTCTTAAAAAATTGAATAGTTTTTTCAATTAAAATTATACTTATCAAGTTATTGATTTTTTTGCTGATTAGCAAAACTTTTTTAATTAGGATGATCTGTAATTTTACCAAAATTTATGAAAATGGGATAATTTAAGTAATGCATTTCTTCACAATCAGCATTTTAGTTTAGACATATTATTTTAGAATTTGAGAATATATTTTCTCAAGTCTATTGAAAGTATTTGTTCATGAGCAGACAGAAATATGGAAACCACACATTATATCAGTTAAAAACCTCTAGGAGAAGCTGGGAAATAACTTGGTTAGATATCCCACTCAAATTATGCATGAAATTAGTCAATTAGTGATAATGTAATCTTAACTACTAAATATTTCAAAGTATATTACAAAGGTAAAGGAGACCGCAATAAATACTGAAATTTGTCTTGCATCTATTTTTGATTACTACTTTTGCATAATCCATTGCATTTGTTTTTTTTGTTTTTGTTTTTGTTTTTGTTTTTGTTTTTTTTACAAGTAAAATAATGTGTTTCTTTTAAAAGTATCAGTATAATGATTAATAAATAAATTTAAAAAAGACTTTTTTAAAAATCATAACTACTTCAAAGGCAGATTAGTAAAAGCTATCAATTTTTCTATGAAAATCTGCATGTCTAAATATACTGGGGCAACATGGTAACAATAACCTTTAATGTATACACTTATCAGTAGAAAGATTTTTATATTGAATAACATTTTTTTGCATTTAGAGGCAGAGCTAAATGATTGCAAACAAAAAATAGAATTCACAATTCAAGAGTATGAAAACATGAAAGGTTCAGGCTTTCAACTGATTTTTAAAAAAATTTTTCTTTAGTTTAAATCCTGCAAAAAGGATTTTTACATACTAGTACTTTTTATTACATACTAGTATTTTTTATTACATACTAGTACTTTTCTTTATTTATTTTCAACCTAACAGGTTTTGCAAAAAGATGCAAAGAAGAAGCCATTACTTCTATAATTCACTTGTATCTTTTTTTAAGCTGAAAATTTCATAAGTAGGTCCTCTGTATAAAGGTTTAAAACCCTTATAATTGCAGCATTTATTACTAATGATTAATTTTCAGTTAATTTAGATGTAAAAAAAAAGTTTTTTCAGCAATATAATTCTTTTACTAATTGCTAATTTCTAACCAGTCTTGTATTGAAATTGTGCACTTTTCTTAAACTCCTTTTAAATTTTAATTAAAATCTGGACAGTCTTTTAAAGACCATTTGGGTAGGTTTTTCTATATTTTCTCTGTGAAGAGATAAATTTGAAACAGGTAAAGTGAAACCCCTTATTATTATTAGGGGTTTGTAAAATATAATCAATCTAGTTAAGTTTACTAGATTTTCCATAACAGTGTTTTTATAGGGCTCAACTAAGTGTTAGAGCAATAAATTTGAACATTCAAATCCCTAAGATAATTCAAGAGAAAACAAAATTGAATACAAAGATTCATGCTCTTACAAATGCAATCAGATCAAAAAAAGCTGAAGAGGATGTTAAAAAAGAAGCTCTTATCCAAAAAAAAATACCAGATGAAAGTAAGAAGTTAATGTTATTTGATCTATATATTTCATATTATATCTATATAATGAAACTTTTACTGCTTTCTTTGAATTACTGATACTAAAATTTATTCCCATAGAAGCAGTTTGCCAGCTACCACAAGTGATGATAGGTATCAATAAAAAATCTCAATATGATGCACTATCTTGTCAACCAAAACAGCCACAGCAAGAACAAAAATTGAGAGTTAACTTATTGCAATCTTTAAATTCATATGGTATGAGAATAGGAACCTCTAAAATCCAGCTTCCTAGTTTTGCTACATCACGACAATCTCTCCCAAATCAAGTTTGCTTACCTAAAATGCCTCAGTTGCCAAAATTTCCAAGTTTCCATAAGCATTCTGTAAACAATCTTTCCAACTTTAATCTAACAAAGAGGTTTGAATGCTTGTAATTTCATCATGAAATCCTGCTCTGATAATTTTAGTCAGAAAATTTTTTAAATATTTTTCATGAGCATGTTCTTTTTAAGTTGTCATGTAGCATCTGGTATGCCTCAGTTGGAAGGGGGGGAGCAAAAGGATGTTTCACATCTCAAAAAAATACAGTCACAGAACCCCCTATCTGTGCTTGAACACGAGTTTTTTGTCAATGAAAGTAGCACTCATCTTCCAATAGGCAATTTTATTGCTCCTCTTGATCAGAGTACAGATGAATTTTTTGGTTTAGAACAGCCAATGGATGTGGAAGGTGATATGGAACTGTTCTTTAAGAATTTAAGTAATCATTTTTATCTAGACAGATACCAACACTAAGCTAATTAATTAAATTATGTACATATACTGTCCTCCAAAACTAAGGGAATTCTAAAAGAATATTGTTCAATTTTGCAAACTTATGAGTCTAAGCCACATAAATGTAGTGAGGTTATTAAGAACAATGTATATGTATGTTATTAGTTAATGATCTGATATGCTTTTGATAATGTACTCTTGAAATAATAATTTATATTTTCTTTTTGTACTTTGTCAATATATATCTATCTTGCATATAATTAGATGTTTAGACTATATGTTATCTAAATACACATTTTTATGTAAATACTAGTTAACATACTATAATGTTTTTATAAATTTAAACGTGTTCCTCTTAATGCTTGTTTGATCCACTGATGCAATTACTTTTATTCAGATTCACAATTACATACTTTTAAGTGTGAAAACACCACAAAAAATGCAACACCCCTCAAAATTCCCCTATAAATACTGTCATAATGTCCTTTTTGAGAATTTCCTATACAGTCCCAGAAACGTTTCAACTAACCTTATAGATTGTTTGTTAGCAGATTTTCAGACTTGTGTTTATTTAGGTGATAAAGTTACACGATCTGATTCACCTTGCTCAAAGTTTAGTTTTAGCCCTAATCAACATGCTGAGCATCTGAAGATGATCAAACAATCTCCTGGTGATGCTTTTGTTCGAACTGGTCGCTCTATGTTCAGTTATAATAGCCAGCCTCATTCAAACCAGGTAGTTTTTATAATTTTTTTAATGCTCATAGATTTAGTTTTTTAAATCAGGCTACAGTAGATACTTTACTAACCATTTTTAAAACTTATCATTTATGATTATCTGGAAATGATGTTCCTATTGATAGATAATATACTTATATTAGCTAAATATACCTCAAAGAAATAGATACAGTGGCAAGCAAAATAATAGGTGCGAACCAAAAAATTAACAAATACGAGAATATCTTTGAAACAAAAAAAATAATTTGAATTTTTATTAGAACTTTTATTTTATTACATAAATAAACAGAAATTAATAAAAATTAAGTTATTAAATATATATAATATATTTTAATTTTAAAAAAATAAATTCCACACCGAGCAAAATAATAGGGGTAAAATAAAAAATGAAGATGGAAGTCAATAGGGTTGCAAATTATTAATATTTTGTTGCATACCCTTTATTTTTTAATACTTCCGTGCATCTTGACGGCATTGAATCCACTAGTTTTCTGCAAACTTCTACAGGAATGCTGTACCAAGCCTCCTGGAGCATCATCCACAGTTCATTTCTATTTTTTGAATTTTGTCCAGAAATTTTAAGTTTTAACTGCCTCCAGAAATTTTCAATAGGATTTAGATCCAGTGACTGAGGTGGCCATTCTAAAACTTTTACATTATTGGTCGTAAACCACTCTTTCGCAGCTTTGGATGTATGTTTTGGGTCGCAGTCCTGTTGAAAATGCCAAATTATCGGCATATTTTCTTCAGCAAATGGCAACATGACATTATTTAGTATGTCTACATATGTATATTGGGTCATAATATCTTTGATCCAAAAAAGTGGCCCCACACCATTATATTTCCTCCGCCGTGTTTCACTGTTTTTGCAGTGAAGCGAGGTGAAAGTTCTTGCTTTGATGGTCTTCTTACATACTGTTTTCCATCAGAATTAAATAAATTAATCTTAGTTTCATCACTCCACAAAATATTACGCCATTTTTTGGTCATATCTGGTCCCCGCTAAGCAATATGATTTTTTGCAAAAATTTTTCTTTTCATAATGTTCTTTCTACCAAGTAATGGTACTTTCTTCGGAGTTCGAGCTGGCAACTTTCTTTCTAAAAGCCTTCTTCTAACTGTCTAAACACTAATATTTTCATTAGTTTCATTTAAAATTTTTGTTGCTGGCTTGAATGGGTCTTTTTTTGAAATAATTGTAATGTGATCATCCGTACGCTGACACGTTTTGCGTGGTCTTCCTCTATTCTCACGTGATTTTTCTGGTTTTAAGGCATTTGTAACTTTATTTTGAGAACATCCCATCGTAACTGAAATTTCCTTGTAAGTTTTTCCTTGTTTTCTTAAATTTCTAATAAGTTTTCTTTCTATCGCTGTGCAATGTTTTCCTCGTCCCATTTTATATCTAATTTTAATTCAATACAAATATGATATGTTATTATTTTGTATAAGTTGCATAAATATTGACCTTACCTTTATATCAACAACAAATAAAAATAATAAAATGTTTTTAATCCTACAGCAAACAGGTTAAAATAAACACACCTATTATTTTGCTCCACCAAATTTGTAGGTTAAATATGTAAATAGGGTATTCCCCTCATAAATTTGTAAGAAATTGGAAATATACTGCTCTCTGTTGTAATAAAATAAGCATAGTTTGTGTAGCAATCAGTTCCTAGATGTCACTTTATAAAATATACTGTAAAATATCAGTTTAAGTGAAATTTATTATTCACTAGGGTGGCCCTTATATGATGATAAAAAATTAAATAAGAGCAATGTTAAGTCTGACCATTTTAAATGGTTCCATTTCATACAAAAAAATTATGTGTAAAGTTTCATAAAAAAATATTAATATTTAGAGGTGGCTCAACGCCATCAAAGTTTTCTCATATACGAATTTTTGATGTCTGTGACAGAATTCAGCACATTTTGCCATCAGTTTCATGCAGAAAATTAATTCTAACTACTAAAAACAGTTCTTAATTACAGAGACAAACACAGAAACAATAGAATACACAAAGTTACACATCTTCACTTAGTTGAACTAGTTAATTGTGAAGTAAGGTGGATTTTTTCACATTCGGAAAGTTTGCCCGGTTCTGTTTGATAACCTGCAGAGCATATTGCAGCTGTTCTTCGCTCTTAAATCGGCCAGACTTTGTTGCATCGTGGATCAAGGCAACTCCTCGTTCTGCATGGTCGTTTGTTACTGCCTGGGATTTCACGATTGCCTCTGCAACCTTGAAGTCATCTCTCCTGTTCCATGATTCAGGATCTTCGGCCAGGAATCCATCTGGCATGCCCAGAATAGAAAACAGGTTTCTGCTTCTTTTTGAGACAAAATCAGGAAGCGTCTTTTGTTGTACTGTCGCCAAGTCCACCATGACACGTTTCAAAGGTACTTCTTCTCCTTCCTGTTCTAATGATCTTTTAACAATTTCGCGTTTCGTAGTGAAATCCACTTCTGGATCGAAGAGGCTGAAAAGGATCAAATCTTCTGACAGGTACCAAAGATGGCCCGCAAGCTTGCGTGATGTTGCGGCACCAATATCTTGATCAGGGTAAGCCTGGAGTTGTTGAATAAGTTGTAGATCATTCCTAGCGGCTTTGTAAGCCAGAGGCGCCAAAAACCAGAACGTGATATAAACCTTTGCAAGAAATATGTTCACACGTAGGAGGCCACGAGACTCTCGCAAGGTCAGCTTAAACTGTGATCGAAACAGCCAAACCTTTATACTGTAAATGGCTTTCGCCATCCATCGAGCTTGATGCATTGACCCAGGCGCTCGAAAATTCTTCCAATCTGTAGGCTTTCTTCCTAAAAAGATGAGCATCAGTTTGAGCAGCTCACGATAGTCATCTCGTGGCTGATGATCTTGCAGCTGCTGTTCACAGAAAACAATGATTACATGTTTGACTTCGGAGAGTTCAGCTGAGGCAACATCATCGGAAAAGGCATCTTCATAACTTTCCTGGTCAAAGGATGACCACTGTGCTTGAAATCGTTTGAAAACGAGTATTTCTGGAGCTTTACTGGGTCCCATACAGACACAAAAAGCAGCAGCCAATACCAGTTCCATGATGTGATGTCGACAACCAAAGTGCAGTAGAGGCCGCCCTAGTAGCTGTTCGAGAAGCACGCAAGCGCCAGACAGCCGACCGGTGTTGGAAGAGGTTGTATCGAAACACATACCATGGACAAAGTTTTCCAGCTCCCATTTTCGGATAGCATCATAGACTGCTTTGGCCTCGTCTTGTCCAGTGCCTAAAAAGTAATTTATAGTAGTCTTTATTAAAGTTTGTCTGACATGATTTCACATTCACATTTCATAATAATAAATGATTTCGAAATTTATAAAAACATTTAACTAAAATAAAAGTAGGCATATATATTATACCATTATATATTATACCATTATGTATTACCTGCAGGAATCTTTGGAATATCCAAAAGCTTTGTCTTCCCCATTGTTGTGACAAGAATGGGCAACCTATCCACCTTCTCTGTTCCAGTCAGATCTTGCATCAGCTTGCCATCCCAGTGTACTGTAAGAGCAGTATTTGGCTTGAAATGTTGAATGATTCCCGAGGCAATTTGCTGTCGGTGTTTCCGACGGAGTCGTTGGATGGTTGATCTATTCAAAGCGAGTGATTCAGCGTCTTGTCCAAGAGCCCTCGAAGCCTCAACGATGACCATCATAGCAGCCCTGTCGCTCATTTTATTTCTATCAAGCATAGATGCCAGCTGTGGTGAAACAACACTTTGGCGTCCTCGCTTTCGTGATGAAGAAGAAGGAGTAACAGTACTTGTGCTTAGAACTGGATCCTCATCTTCAGGTTCAGACTGACTTTCTTCTGAATCAGCGCTGCTGCTCTCCAACACAGCTTTATCTAGCAAGGTGTTTTTATCAAGTTGAGATCGATGTACTCTCTTTTGCAATATCTGCTTTCTCTCATTCTGCTTTTTTTGTTGTTGAAGCAGAACCTTATCGATTCCGCCCATGCAGCCAGGTCGTCCCTTTTTTCTTTGAGATTCCAGAAAGACCTTATCTTCTTGATTCTCAATTAGCTCCATGGCGTCAGCATGTGCAATGTCGAACAGTTCTTCTATTGCGGCTGAAAATGCGGTTTCATTTGTTTGTTGAGTCTCGGTCTTGCGGCTCTTGTTTTTCTTTAGACTTTTCCACTCGAAGAATAATTGCTCAAGCTTTTTGATGGAATCTTGATGATGCCTGGTTGGAATTTTAGCTCGAAACCAGAAATCTTCAACTTTCTCAATAGCGTGGGTTGCAGCCTTTTGAATATCCTCTTTCAAAACATTGTGGAGATGTAGAAAGTGACCAAGAACCTGCTTCCCTGATGGCAATTTACTACCTTCAATTCTTTCAGCAGGGCTAACAAGATAAATTTGTGAACGCAATGCCATCTGAAAATGCCAAACAGATTTATACTAATCATCATAATATTATAACATAATATTAAACTATGCAATTTTTGGCATAAACAAATTACAAAATTACACATGCCATTGACATGCCATGCAGTAATACAAAACGAAATCTACAGTCATACAGACTCCCTCATATAATTATATATATAACATAATATATTTTATAATTAAATTGACATACTAACCTTTGCTGATTGCTAATATCTGTGATTATTGATAACTATTAAATAGAAATTTTATTTTGATTAATTAACAAACAACAGTAGAAGAAGAAATTTATAATACAAGATGGCTACAAAGAACTAGCACAAGATTTATTTAAATATTATATAAGATGCCCAATAGGTGCTAATATTAAATTATATTACATGTTTAGTTTTGTTTACTGAAAAAAATGACTGAAGAAAATTATGAATTAATTAAGTTACTGAGGAAAATTATAAATTATTTATTTAGATATATTGAAGAACATTTTTTTATGCGTTATTACCTTTATATTTATTATAATTTTATATTTAATTATTTTTTAGATTAGTACATTATTGAAACATGATATCTAGTTCAAATTATTGATTTAAATATATTTATTCATTTAATATTCAAAATCATTTATTGAAAAGAACCTGAAATTTTTTTTCGCCGATTTTGGTATTCTCACAAAACTAAAGCTTAGTTGAGCCACCTCTAAATATTGTTCAATCCTGCTCATATTTGGCCTGAATTATTTTTTTATATATTGGAACTCATCTGAGGGGTCAGACAATGATATTTTAAAACTTCAAAAATAAGGGCCACCCTATTATTCACACCTATTATTTTGCTCGCCACTGTAAATGGTATTTTAAAAATGTTTAAAACGAAACATGTCAATGTACTTTAGGACCCTGCAGATATAAATAAAGAGTTACTACGATGTGAGTCTTTTCAGTTTAATCGTTTTATTTTAGTTTTTTCCATTTAAGCTACCTGATCCGTTTTAGCAGACAAAGTTTATAATTTTTCAGGCCGCGAACCAAACTCTAATCCGTCATATCATTTAAATGAACCATCTTCTAAGTTAACTTTGACTGATAATGAAATCGCAGCTGAAGCATCTTGTGGTAATAACTCCGATAATTTTAACTTCAATAGATTTAGTCTATCAAGTCCGGGAATACATTTTAGCACTTCTTCAGAAAGAAATCCATTAACTTTAACAAATGCAAACTCTACATCTAACTTTACACTTAAAAATCATGTTATCCCAGAGCCTACATTTAATTTTGGTGTGCTCGAAAATAACAAAGATGCTGAATCAAGTACATTTAATTTTGGTGTAAGTTACCGATCTTGTGATCAGAGTTCAGCAAAGCTTAGCAGCTTCCCGTCTGCTGAGTTAGGCTGTAGCATTTTTAACTTTGGAAATACGCAAACAGAAAATGCGGGTGACTCTCCGTTCAATTTCAGTATGGTTTCTAACGAAGAAAAGGCACCAATTAAAGATGGATTTGACTTCACATTTGGTGGGGCTCCTCAAGTCATCTCAAGTTCCAATTTTTCATTCAATTTTTAAGTTATTTTTACTATTAAGTTATACGTATCTTGTGTTATTTTAAAGTTATGCTGTATAATAAGAAGTTTTAATCATGGTTTGTGTAATATTTTTGTGGAGTTTTTTGATGGAGATAAGATTTGTCGGCTGATCCTCACAAATCTTCTTCATCTGTTAACGAAGATTTAATGATAAGTGGTGCAAAGTGTCAGTTTTGTATAAAAGATAGCATTTTCAGTTTCTTAGTTATATTTTAAGCAAAGAATCTTTTATAAATGACGCGAGTTTGAAATAAAATGATTTAAGAAAGAAAAGTACTTTAAGTTTTCAAACTAGATGCTTACACCGTAGATGTGAATCGAAAGTTGTGTTTTTTCGAAGTTAATGTGTCTAACGCCAATCCTCAGCCCCAACGGCCTAGTAGTAGAGTTGTAGATATTGATACTTAGTGTTCTATCACATCATCACTAGACTAGCTGTAGACTAAAATCTAGTACCTAACTACCTCTGCACTAGTCACCACTCATAGCCTGATTATTTTCAGGCTGATGGAAAATAAAAACTAGGTGTTGAATTAGGCCTTTAGATAGAATGCGTCAAGAGGAATTATTTAACTAAATCTAGAATTTCTAGATCTAGTCTAGACATAGATGTTAAACTAAATTTGAATAACAATTTTAGAAAATAAAACCAACTAATCCCAATACTACTAAACTAGATATATACAAGACTAATCTCTAATCTTCACAAAAACTTTCTCACGAAGATTGTCAAAATGATACACATCTTATAATTATTCTCAATAATGAAAAAGTTTTTTATATTCATTGCATATTTTTAGAACAGTTCATCCACTCCAGAACACTTGAGACTGTTACAGTGAATTGAAAAAGTATCACATCTTGTGCGGCTAACAACTGTCTATGGACACACTATTTAATAAAGTAAAATTGGGTGGTCCAACAGAAAATAGTAAAGTTTATATTTGGGGGTGGTAACAAAATGTGCAAAAAATTATATTACATTTACTTGTAATTGTACCTTATTAAATACAATAACGATTTCAATTACTTCGTGAAAGTTTATTTAATTACAATTAAATTACAATTGTAATTGACACAAGTCTGCTTAAAGTAATTGATCCAAGTCTGGTCGATGTTTGCTAGGAATATTATATTCTTCAATGTCATAATATAAAAAAATAGTTTTTTTTTGTTCTTGTTAATGAAGAGCCTATCAAAAGGCAGAGTTCCAGGTGTGCAGGTCCAGATGGTATAAAGAAAAGAATTTGTCAAGATCTTTTCTGAAAAACCTTTTCATTTTCAGAACTCAATACTCAAAAAGCGCGCGTTCGACCGTCATTGGTTGAACTTTAACTGTAGCCCGCCTACAATCGCCTCTCAATCTCGGTGCCAAATAACAATGACCTGATGTCACTTCTATAATCAGGTATCATCTCACAGGAACATTTACCATTTTCTCACATTCTGCTAAGCGATCCAAAATGCAGAGATCACCTTCCACAACCAGATGCTTCTAAGGCGCTTGATAATGGCGTTTAAAAGTTAAAACTAAATTATTTTCCTTATTATTGAAAGGCTAAATAGAGACAGAACTGGAGTACTCTCAAGTCAGGTTTTAAAACTTTAAGGTCCTAGAATCCTAATTAATTATAGACGATACTTCGTCTGACTTTTTTTTCCCGTAAACTTTGGGAAGTCAGACGAGAAAACTTTGGTTTTTGCGCTAATGCAATTTCTCATCTACCAGAACAAATATGTTCCTGCGGCTTTTCATTGATCTTAATGAAATACGTAATGTTTCGGGGGGTTAATCTTAGGTTGCACCAAAATTTAGTTAATTAAATTATCAGTGCTATTCAGAAGCAGTATAACAAAAGAAAAAGATAATTTAAAGTATGCTTTTAAAATAGTTTGTGATTTTTTTTTTTTTTAATTTTTGAAGGATTAAAGAAAAAGAAGCTTTAAAAGCTCTTGGCAATGGCATAGTACCCCCGTCATTAAACGTGCAAAACATAATTATATTTCGCCATTATTCATTTTTTAAATAACCAAAGTTTTCTCGTCTGACTTCCCAAAGTTCACGGGAAAAAATAATCAGACGAATTATCGTCTAAATTAATTATTGAATGATAGTTTTAACGACATCTTCTTATATTATTCATGCAGTAATCATTCGTTATTGCAATTACCAAGTTTTATGCGACAGTATTCATAAATTTTAATGTTAACTGTTAACTGTTTCATAACTATTACAGTAATAAATCCTAGAGAAAAGACTTACGAAGTTTTATAATATATAAATAACTGACGTAAATCAGTTAATTTGCTCGAAATATCCGTGAAAACCTACGGGAACCATAAATAATTTTGTTTCGATTCTTTCCCAGTAAATTGTCATAAAATTTCGAAACTGATGATTCTTACGATAACTACTATCGAAGATTTTTCTACAGACTCATTTGTTACTAACGTACTATTAAAAAATATTATACACAAAGATTAGAACAGTTTCACTTTTATTAAAATTTTAAACTAAGTTGTACATGTTTCTTCTAACAAAAATGACAACTTGTTAATGGACAAATTTTGATTGTAGTTAGATCGCATTGGCTTAGTTTATGTCTTATCTTATCAGTTGTTTCCTGGCTGGTGTCCTAACATGCTTCACAGTTGTTGAGAACTGAAACTGGGAGGTATTTTGAGTACCAATTGCTACTTTTATGGTTTCATCATCTTTCTCTTCCTCTAAATCCGAGACCTTAGTGTTTCCTTTCTCTTCCTTTCTCTTCATCAATTGGAACCTGGCTACCCTCGTTGACCTTACCAAACCATCGCCGTATTTGGGGGATCTTGACATGTTGATGGCTCCAGTACTGTGGAAAAATAGTTGAAAAAAATCTAGTAAACGAAAAATTTGTAACTGACGTAAGATACATATTATTACGATTAAATCTTGTAATTAATTCCGTTCATTAGAGTATGATCGTAATTTACGAATCAAATAATGACTTTTTTTTACGAAAAATGCGATTAATTTAATCGATTTTCGAAAAATTAAAATTTTCCTCGTTCGCGATTAAATTGACGCAACTTCGTTTAATAACAATCGTAACTCTTCTCTAATAAATTCTTGATTTTCCAATTTATTGCATTCAATTAAATTATATTTTTTAAAATTGATAATCAGTAAATAATAATTTTTACTGTAGCTTGGTTATTACTATGCTAAATTTAAGATTATGAAGCTTATTTTGTTAAATGCTACGTTACGGCATCACCCGTTTCAAAGTTTAACTAGTCACAAAAATTAATTGTAAAAAAAAAAAAAAAAAAAGGAAACATAAGCTACTTTTAAAACAAATAAAACGTTTTTGCTGAGTTTCAAACTTTTATTTGAGATGATTTTTTAGGTTTTCCAGGTTGAGTGGCAACTCTGTAAAAGCCATTATGAAACAAAAGCCATCGTGTTAAACAAAAATAATAAAGCTGGATTTATTTGCAAAAGTGTGTAACCATTTTAATCACTAGGACTTATTTGCTATATCATCCCAACTAACTAACCATCACAAATCATAAAAATCAAAAAAAAAAAAAAACTATCGTCTTTCATTTGTGGTTCAAATACTTTAACAATCTCTATACTTTACTGTTAAACTGAAATGTGTACCATTGAATGGTCATAAAAAATTTTTGGTTGATACTGCAAAAGTGATTTTATTTTACAAAGTAATTTTATTCAATTGGAACTATACAAATACAAACAATTAATAAACAATGAAAAAGAAGAAAATAATAGGTCACTTATCAGAAAAATACAGATTTATCAAGAAATACTCCGTCGCTTATCAAAAAATTTACAGATTTCTCTGTAACTTTCTGAAGAATTTAAATCAGAGATGAGTTTCTCTTAACTAACTAATATCACTAAAGTTTAAAGAAAAAGATTATTTATGAAAGATCATTTCTATTAAAATCTTTATATATTTTTCTTTTTCTTTTTTTCCTCTTTTCTCTTTCAATGAAAGATTTCCTTTATGATGTCAATAAAAATGGTTTCTATAGATTCCTATGGGTTGGAGCAAGAGTTAATGCATTGCCATTTAACCATTTTGATCTATGAAGGGTCAACCTTTTGTATTTTAATACACCAAAAATTTAAAGTACCAGTGATTTCTTCTTTAACTTGTTAAGTTATTACTTTAGCACGAGTTCAGCGAATATGTCTAATTAGTCTAATGATAAGTTTTCATTATAGTTTTTAAGGTTATCTTACGTATGCAATATTTTAGAGATAGTAAACAACTTTGTACGAAGTGTGAGTTTCGTTATTTAAAATTTAGCTTTTTTAATTTACGGATTCCGTAATTAAATCATACTACAATTCAATTTTAAGAAAATAAAAGTGGTTTGCACGCACACACGGGCTAAGCTTAGGGACAGGATTTTCAGCAGTCATATTTGATAAATTGCTATAAATGTAATTTAGATTAAAATTAAAGAAAACCTTTGAATGGCCTCGGGAATAGCGATGGCGAAAAGTGTTCAAAAACTACTAGTGGAGCTAAAAACTACTAGTGGAGCTTAACAGAAATCCTGCATAAACTAATATATCCGTTTTATCTGTTTTTAGACAGCGATGTCAAATAACCGGTATAAACAATTCAGCATAGTAGGTTTGAAGAGAAAACTCAAATTCGAGAAGAATTTGAGCATTCCTTACTTTATAACGTGATAAACTTACTTTATAACGTGAAAAAAAAAATTTTTTTCCCTAATGTTTTTTACATTTTAAAATTTTTTTTTTTTTTTTGTAAACATTTTTTATATTTCTTCAGATGTTGTGTTGAATGTCTTTTGTGATGCTATCAGTGCAAAAAAAAGTACTAATTACTAATTTAGTTTTTCTTGAAAAACATAATACAAAAACTTATTTTATTTATTCACTATTACTAATTTAATTAACAATAATTGAAATAAATGAGTTTATATATTTACGTACTACTTTTTTGGCGCAAAATTTATTTATTTCCTTATGTCGATAAATGCAAACTTTACGTTTGCATAAAAATTAGAACCAAAAACTTTCATTGTTTATATTTGAATTCAGCCTCTAAAATTTATTAAGGGTACATTTCATTTATGAAACACGAAAAGATTGAAACTGTGCACCACAGTCTTAAATCTAACGAATATTTTGAAAAATGAACCTTCTTTGATATTAAATTATTTACACCACCGGTCAAAAAAAATATATATACACTTTTTACGTTTTGATCAACAATTAGAATATATATATATATATATATATATATATATATATATATATATATATATATATATATATATATATATATATATATATATATATATATAAATTAGGAAGCGTATTTTAGCAAAAAATAATTATGGAAACGGGTGTGGAATGCCTGGCATTTCACTTACAAGGTTCATACTTAGTGAGTGCGCACGCGCACTGCCTTTTTTTAAGTGACGTCTTTCAAATTGTGAAACGTTGTGAACAAAATGTCTGTAAAATTGTTGAGTATATTTTTTAACAACGTTTAGAAAATTATATTGAAGCTAAAATTTATGTTGGTTTTTAGTACCCAACTTATTAACAATTATGTTCATTTTAAGGTACTTTTAAAATATTCCCACGTGACGTGAGGTCCAAAAATAGCATCAAGGTGTTGCAAAAAGGAGGTTGATTCATTTTATTGTATTTGAAGCGAATTTAAAAAACAATAGTTAGAAATTTGCTTTGGGTACAAATTTAAACTTTCCAGATAAAAAGTCCAGATAAAAACAGGGCGTCTCATTTCTCATGTAATAAGCTTAATTTTTACTTTTATTAGTTTGTTGCTTATGATACTTTTGTTTATTTTAAGCGGGGAAAAAAAGTCTATGAAGTTTGTAGTGCCTAGAATATGGGGAAACCTGAAGATCATATTCAAGATTTATTTTTTTGTGTAGTCAATCCAAGCAAACTTCGAGTCGTCAAAAATGACAAAAACGTTTTTTTAATCTTTCTTTAACGTCCGCTCCAGTATCACATAGTGAGAACCTTTCTGTACCTTTTCTCCAAAATCTGAATGGTTCGGAAATGTCTGTAACCAAAGCTCTTCGTAACAGTTATGGATTTTTTTGATCAATTATAAAGCAGAAAATCTCACGCAATTCTTTTGATTGGCGTCTTTTCATTGACAAAAAGCTTAAAATCCCTCCTTCACAATCGAAATAAATTTCCTATTCTTTCTTCATTTTCAAAGAAAATTACCGTTATTCCGTAGTTCTCAAAGAAAATTACATATGTAAATGGTCTTTCATACCTTAAAGTATAAAGAGTACATCTAGCCAGCAATTGTGAAATCTTAAAATGGTTAGATTTCTGAAGAAAATACACTGATTAGGTTTAGTGGACTGACTTTGAAATAGAAAAACATAATGTCAAATGAGAACCAGTTGTGGAGCTTCAACATATATTGATCCCTTAAGAAATAAATTTATATGCATTGCTTATAAATTTAGGCCTTATGAAACAATTCATTAAAACTCTTTGAGTAATATTTGGTTTTAATATTTTTGTTTGTTTTTAAAGCTCTTCTGCCTTAGCTTGACTTCCAAAATTGTTATGAAACCATAAATTGTTACATTGTTATCTCTGCGTGAAAAAATAAAAATAAAAACAGAGGTAGACAGTTTTTACATTTTGAAATACAGCATAATGGTTAGAATGTTAATTATACCTATTATATTAATTATGCCAATTATATCCCCAGACTTACCAAAAAAGTTTGAAAAATGTTGTTTAAAGCTAAGTTCTGGACAAAATATAGCATTTTTTTAAATTTCTAAAAACTGTAATTTTTTTGCCATAAACAAATGCAAAGCCGGACAAATTAAAAGACTTCCGAGTAATGCGATTATGTCAAAATGATTCGTTTTTCATTTAGTTTTGGGCTCGCTATTTTATCTAAATTGCCTTGTTTGAACTTAGTTTTAACTTAAAAAACTTCTTGAACTTATCCGCAACTCTTTGGTACTCCCCTCCCCACCTCCCTTCACACAAAATTCATCTGTTATGTTAACTATGTCTGTTTTTAACATTAACAGTCTTTAGTTGAAGCACCTGTTTCGTTCAACGGAATAAATAACGGCTCGTGCAACTTTTATTTCACCCTGCAATATTTTTCACCTACTTTTTATGTTCTCGTGTACCTATTATTTTCTTAATTCCTTCTCAAAAAAAAAAAAGAAAAGAAAAGAAAATCAAAATTCTTCACACCAACATTTTTTTGTTTGTTTAGAAAAATGTTATTTTGAAATACGCGATATTTTAAATGGCAGTTGGTTTCCCCAAGGTAATAAGAGTAGTCAACAACAAAAAAAAAACAAAAATTTTTTTGAAGCAAAACCAAAATAAAAACTTGATATGAAAAAGAAAAAAAGCATCACACACAAACAGAATAATTGTAGAAAACGAAAATATTTCACAATAAAAATTATTTTTAAAGAAACTCAAATGAAAATAAACGAAAGAAAAATCTAAAGAAAAAAATTGTTTGCGGTTTAAATTGCTCAATTTTTACAAACAATACGTTTGCAATGGCTTTGAATACTGAACGTTTTACGATCTAAAAAGGGCCGTTACAAACAGATTACCTTTCGGCAAACAGCATCATAAGCTAGCGAAAATCGTTGTTGAAGTTTTAAATAGGAAGCCTCGTTGTTGTTTTCATGTAAAAAAAGTACCTTAAAAAAAATATTGTTGTTAAATAAATGTTAAATACAAAAGTGCTTTGTTATTATAATATATTTAAAGTAGCTTTATACGAAATTGTCAGTGTCTTAATCTAAGATTATAACGTGTTTTTTTTCTAAATGTCTAAAAGTGTATTTTGTTCAAAAGGTGGTAATCTTTTTTTACGATTTTATTATCTGATTATGATTTACTAAACAACCTATTAATTTCTTTAAATTGTCTAAGACGTAACAATTTGATAAAAAAAAAACAAAAAAAAACAAACTTTTATTTGATTAAGTAGTAACGTCTTAAAAAATTCAATATAAAATTTATTTATATCTCCATAATTTCTATAAAATCTTAACATAGCTACCGACTTGAAAGAAAAAAAAAGGAATCTAAACAAACTTGTTAAAATGCTATTAAAATTCATAGATTAATTGTTGATCGTTAGTAATCGAATTGATCATCTTACTACCAAATAATCAGATAATAATCGGATAACTTGTTGGTGGGAAATTAAGCCAAGCATTTAATGATTAACTTTAAACGAATGTCTGTAAACTAAAAACCGTTCATTTCTTTTTAACCTTGCGGACCTTGTGGACCTTGCGTAATAAACGACCTTCTCGTTCTTTGGTTCATATGCAATTTAAAAAAAACTTTTATTCAAAATTCTTACGTTAAAACTAAATAATTTTAACATTCCAATGAAAACTCATTTTAAAATATCAAAAATAACAAATATTTATTAATTGAACTTCCTTTTACATTATAGCATAGTGTAAACCAAATTAGCTTTTTTTCGTTTCACCTCTTGCCTATTAAAAAAATCTATATTCCAGAACGTAAAAATTGTTTCTACACCCCAAAAGTGTTAAAATAAATGTTTGTTTCTTTTGCGACGCCTTGGAACAATGAGACACCTTGCAATCTCATTTTGTCAATTTAACTCATCAAATCATAGCTTGTATGTAAACTAGATTCTGAACAAAATAATAAAATCTTTGGTTGTTTTGGTTTGTTTATTTGTTATAAATTTTTATTATTTCACCTTTCTATCAAACTTTCTCCCTTGTTTCGAAGTTTAAGCCTTTTGTAGCAAAAATAAATAATTTATGAATATTGTCATAAATGATATACTTGATACTAAACCTTTTTTGCTCTTTATCGCATCTGTTTTTAACTTTAAAGCGAACATTTATGCTAATTTTGTTTATTGCAGGGTTTGAACTCCTCTGTTATATCTTCTAAAAGCATTGTTAAATATAATAGAATTTTGAAAAATGGGTGTTGACATTCTCTCCTTGCTGAAAACTGATTATAAATTTTGTTTAAATTTTAATAAAAATGTATTTACAATAAATTAAATCAGCTGCAATTTAAAAAATAAAAATAAAAAAACACCCCTTACAAAAACATAATTTAAACTCAAAAAAAGGGTAAAATTAACCTTGTTCAATGGATTAGCTTCGGACCAAAAATCTATGAAAAAAGAGAGGATGAATTATTATGCGAATTCAAAACACGCCTGAGTATGCTTAAATTCATAAAATCAAATTTTGTGAATAAATATTTTATCTTGATAATTCTGTTCCACCCTTTAATAGTTTTATCAACTTTTACGTGAAAACTTGGTAATAGTTGACGTTGATGTTTATGGCAATAAATATAATCTCTCCCTCCCTCCCTCTCCCTCCCTCCCTCTCCCTCCCTCCCTGCCTATCTCTCTCTCTCACACACACACACACACTTGCGCGCGCTTGCTCATCTTCTTTTGATATTCAGTAAATTAAGTATATATTTAAACATTGTTTTCGGAGTTAGACAATTAAGCATACTTAAAAAAAGGTAAAAAAAAAAAAATAGAAAAGTAAAAACAATAGGTCGAGTTTAAAAAAATCCTCTGTATTGCTAATTTCAGTAGTTGCTTATTTTTAATGGTTGTTATTGTCAAGCTAATTTTTTAATAAAATATTCTAAATTATTAATCAACAGCATACAAAGTGTACGGCTTTCAAGTGTTTGTCTAAAAGTCATAATTTAAATTACCAAAAACAAATAGCCAATATGGTTTATATTTATCAAGAGGCTTACTGACATTTCACATACAGCGGAAGCTATATTATTAGCACTTGTTATATTATAAGAATTGGGCATATAAATCTCTATATAATATGAAACTTTTTATTGTTTTTTTTTTAAACGTAGAATAAAGAAAAAAATGCAGTTTGATGGAAATTAATGAAGATTCCTTTTTCTTTTTTTAAATAAGTTTGGTATTAAATTCGTTGAAGTATACCTATGTAAAAGTGGCTACCCCTATGCTTGGATTCAGTTGATTTTAAATAGTTTTATCAACTCTTTTCATATACCATAAATTTCTAATTAGCTATACCTGACCTTTACTGTGGTTGCAGTGGACTTATAGCTATACTGTTATTACCATCAACTAGAAAAGTAGTTAATTTGATTTTATACATACATACATACATACATACATACATACATACATACATACATACATACATACATACATACATACATACATACATACATACATACATACATATAAATTTATATTGTAAAATATATAGATAGTAAAAAATCAATTAAATGGTACACATTTAGTTGATTTTGTAATAATTTGACATAATATTTTTATATTCTAAAGGCATTTCTCATACATCTATGTTCTACATTTAAAAAAGTAAAGTTTTGTAAAATTAATGTTATGCCTCGCTTGGTAGAATATGTTGTTGCTGTTGGGATTAAGAAACCCAAGGTAGATTCAACAGAATCACCGGAAATGATTAAGCGATACCCAAGAGAGGACCACAAGGATTTTCCATTACATCCTGATATTGTATTTTTTTGTCAACCAGAAGGATGCAGTACATCTTCAAAAAAAATAAGCTTACACCAAATTAACACTTTCGTATTTACACTGACAGATAAAGAAACAAGTATAACCAGATATGGTATTTGTTGTAATTTTTTTAGACCATGTTTGGGTACACCACAAAAACAGCTCTTACGATCATTTTCATCTGATGGAGTTGAAACATCAGAAAAACAAGAAGATCTTGTAAATAATGATGACAAAAATAGAAAGCTTTCTTTGAATACATTAACTAGAAAATCAAGTATACCTTCTAATCTTATCTTATGCTACTCACTTACAAGTATTTGTATAATTTCCAGTTACCCTTTCTTTTCAACTTTTCGTGAGTGTTTATATGTATTAAGAAAACTTGTTGAAACACGAAATCATAATAAAAAGGATGTAAATGATAAAACTTGGTCAAATGATTTATTGTTTGCTGATATTAATCAGAATATTAATCAGTTGCCATTAATTCAATGTCGAAATTGGTCTCTACTATTTAATAATCAAGACTTAAATTCTCAATCAATCAACACAGATATATTGGATGTTGATTATTGGATAAAAAATTTATTGCGAATTCCACTTCCTGTTGCTGGGTTAAATAGAGTAGAAGTAGAATTATTGCCACGGCATGTTCAACCACCTTTAACATTTGCTTTACCAGAAAGCAGTCGTTTCTCATTCTCTGATTTCCCAGTGCATTTACCATTAGAGCTTCTTGGTGTTGAAACATGCTTAAAAATTTTGACTTGTATCATGTTGGAACACAAGGTAGTTAACTTTTTTTCTATATATATGTTCACATTATTTCTAATTTTTTTAATATTACATTTATTTTAACATAGGACCAAAAATGAACTGAGTAATTTGTTTGTTAACAAATAAATAATCGCTGATTGCTGAAAAAAGCAATTTAATACAATATGATTCTAATAATTATAATATTCATGCCATCCATCATTTTATTCATTTGCACTCTATTTGCAGCATTACACTAAGCAACAAATTTTCATGAAATTTTGTTTTCATTTGAAATTTTGATGTTTCTAGATAAATTTTTTATAATAGTTTATAATAATAATTATAATTTTTTATAATAGTATATATTTATAATTGTATCACATGTATCATATGTATCATATATATATAACTGGTTTTTGAAATAAAAATAGTAATAATAAATATAAAGTTAATAACTATTTTTTTTTCTTCTGGTATATACCTTTCATTAACTTGAAATTTTTTTTGTCATTCATCTTTTTATTAGTAAATAATTGATAAATTTATTGATTTTCAATAGGCCTCTAAAAGTTTTTTAGAATGCCATTTGAAAGTCCAAGTTTTAGTATTATTTTTTTCTACTAAAAATATATATCTAAACTTTTTTAAATTTTAGATATACATTTTTATTTTTAACATGTCTGGTACTATGGCTGTATATGTATGGTTAGACAATACCATATGAAAAGTTCTATGACTGTACATGTATGTTCCCAATTGTGTTTGATAAAGTGCTGAATTCTTTTGAGAATTACTTCATATAATAGTCTCAAAAGAATGCAGTAATTTATCAAATATTAGCAGGAATATACATGTATGGTGATGGCACTTTTGATATGATATGGTCCAACCATACATTTGCAGTTATAATACCAAACAGGTTAAAAAAAATGATTTAAAATTTTTTTATTCAAAATTTTTTATTATAAGAGTTTATTTAGTTTGTGGAGTTCATCGAGGATCTAAAGTTTATGATAATAAGATTAAGAAGTGTAAAATTTCCAAAATATTTCAAAATGGATTAATTTAAAAATGAATAGAAAACAAACTTAAAAAGAGTTACTTACTCCTTCCTCTGATATAAAAAAGGTTTGAGGATGTACATGTTAATTTTTCTTTGATGGTTTATACTTTTATATTATTAGAAAACCTTGGTATTTTTATATGTAGAATATTTTACAGTTAGATTTTTAAATTGTGGCAATAGGTAGATAGAGACATTTAAATTTGTTGCCTTAAACTAGAGAAACATTTTTTTTAAAAGGTGTTTTAAGTCTGACTAAAAACATTTTTACAACAAATTTAGTTGTGAATAAATTGCTCATTAATATTTTATCATTAAATGCTGATTATTTGGTTTAATATTTCTTATAGGTTGTACTTCAATCACGTGATTATAATGCATTGTCAATAAGTGTTATGTCTTTGACAACAATGTTGTATCCTTTAGAGTATATGTTTCCTATCATTCCTTTACTACCTACTTGTATGAAAAATGCAGAGCAGGTAAAAATTACTTTTTCTTAACTCCTTTTTTTCTTCTTCTTATTCTTTATGTTATCTATTTTGGACAGTCATAGGAAATGGTTGCTTTGTTACTGACTTAATATCCTATGGTATCTTATACACTAGAACACAAAATTTTGTTTTTTTCTTTCTTTTTTTTTATGTAATAGACAAAATATAAAAAAAAAAACAAAATATGAATTTTAAAAATTTTTCCTACTAACCAATGAAATTGCTCTTGTACACTGAATATTTTTTTGACAGACTAATATTTTTCTGTAATCCTGCATCAATCTTGTCGAAAGGACATTTTATTAGATACTTCTAAACAACTTTTACTTTGATCCATAGTTTTTAATGTCAAGCATCTACAAAAAACATAACATTTTAAAAGCCCATCATAATAATAATAACATCATAATAAAATGGGATAGAATGTGTTTCTTGATTTAAATTTATTCTATGGTTTAAGCAGTCAAGATATTTCTTAACATTTAAAGGTTTTATCTGATCTTAAAAAAATAAAAAGTACTGTGAAGCAATGTAACATTTCCTCATTGCGTGAAAGTTAGTTGTCCTGTTTTGAAACAATACTGCTGAGTAAAAAAAAAGTATTTTTAAAATGAAATTATATACTACCTAACATTCATATCTTGCTTAAGTATGTATCCAAGTTTACTTTTTTGAGATGCTCACATCTCAAAAAAAGTAACTTTTTGCATGCCAGATAGGGTTCAGAATTATATTTGTCTACGATAACTCTTTAGAAAGTTCTGATTCCATATTTCATAAAGTGTAATTGATAAACTATGTTTCAATGACTCAAAATTTTATGCAATTTAATTCTCATTACAGATTTCATAACTCATTGATCCCTTGATCCTCTACAAGGAGTTTTGAGTTCTTATTCCACTATATATGCTGGCTGCAATATTTTAAAGAAGTTAAACCAGTTGTATTTATTAAAGATACTGATTAATTGTTTTTTATTTATTCAGAAAATATTTTCAAAATATAAATAATGCATATCAACACTAATGTTCATGTCATACCAAAACTAGTGGATTAATGACAGTTTTAACTTCATAATCATGTTTGATTTTAATCATAAGGGTTTCTATAAAATCATTTGTTTCTTATTTTTTTATCTGATTTTGACAATTATTCTATAGAATTTTGTTTGTTTTCCAAGCTTTTATTAGCACCTTCACCATTTGTTATCGGAATACCCTCCAGTTTCTTTCGAATCAAAGGGATCAATTTTCAAGTACCAAATGACATTTTAATTGTAGATCTGGATACAAATAAGGTAAAACTAGTTAATTAAAAACAAATACATTTTATAAAAAAAACATTGCTTTTGATGATAACACTATTAAGTTCATTTGTAAGTAAATTTCCAGTTTGATGATAACACTAATAAGTTCATTTGTAAGTAGTCCAAACCAATGTGAAAATTGTTATTTGAATCCTTAAACATCCTTTTTTAAAAAGAATATTTAAGGATTCAAATAACAATTTTCACATTCATAATAAATATTTAAATAATTTTTAAACTTTATCTTTGTGTAAGTGTTATTGCATTATAAGTGTCTTCTTTGTTTTAGATGAGTGTTCCCCTAAGCATGGATGAAATACCATCATTACCTGAACCGGAAGGATCAATATTAAAAGATGAACTTAATCAGGTTCTATTTAAAGTAGTTACTTATTTTAATTTAAAATCTTTAGAAAATGTTTTTTAAAAAAAAAAATTGTTATTTTATGCTCATTTGGTAGTGTTTAGCTTGCTTATCTTTGCCTCACCCCAATGTTGATTTTGATAAAGATCCACTGCATCCACTTGATGGAATGAATCAAACAAGTTTAAATCATAATTTTTATGGAAATGATATTGACTCAGTAGATATAGCTGTACGATGTGCATTGGCTAAATTTTTTGTTTCCCCTAATGTTTTGGGAAACTTTATGAAGCATTCTAGAGTGTTGCGTTTGTACCCTCGCCCTGTAGTTGCATTGCAAAAAGAAGCATTTATTAAATCTCGACAGTGTGAATCTAAGTTTATTGAGGCATTAGCTAGAACTCAGGTATAAGTTTTTTATTTTCAGCAAAAAATGTTTCTTAAAGTAATTTTAATTTTAGACATTAAAGTTCTTTACAACATTTTGTCATTCAAATTAAAAGTATTAATATTTTTTTCAGATTGTTTATATTAAATATAGTATACAATTATTTTAAAATATTTAAAGTTATTTAAAAGTTTCAACAAGACTGTTATTTTGTTTCAGGCAGTAGAATTTTTTGCAGAATGGATGGTTAATCCTACAAATACTGTGTTTAAAAAAGTTGAAGCCGGTAAGCAATCAAATGCATTTCAAAACTTGAAAAAAAAAAAGTCAAATAAATTATGAATAAAGTTATATTATTTTCTATTTACTTTCAATAACTTTTAATGAGAAATAATTTCCAACAGCAAATTTCAAAGTTACAAAACTGAAAGGGATTAAATGGTGGTTTTCTCTTCTTAGCTGCTACTATATAAGCAAAAACCTTTTGCTTTTAACATTGAACTTTACTGTAGTATCATTAAACATCATGGAGAGCAAAGTATTAATGTATTAATCCATAAAAGTTACAAAATAATCTTGTGTTACTAGAAAAAAGACAGGATCAGATGATCTGAGAAAACTAGCTACTCAATTGTTGCATAATTGTGTGAAATAAACATTTTGCTTTTCTTAAAAGAAAATAATTTTCAAATAATGTTCTCATGCAAAATTATAGTAATGGTTTAATTCTTTTTTTTATAAAAATTAAATTATAAAAAGCTGAGCACAAGTTAGTATTATTTTTTCATTTGATAACTGGTTGTATAACATTTTGTCAAGCTGTAATCAGTGTTAGATTTTTGATGACACTCAAAGTGATGTTGGACTAATTGGAATCAAGTGAAGCAAAAAGCTTGTTATTGTTTTTGAACTTTCAGATTTTAGCTTTTTGATCTAAATGTTCCCATAAATTTTCAATAAAGATTCAGTTTAGAATCTTGAGAAAACCACTTCAAAAGTCAAATTTTCTTGCTCTGCATTGCTTCAGCCTGAGTCTTGTGAGTTAAAAGAAAACACACTTAATTATTTCCCTTCCTTTTATCCAGAGCCCCAGAAAGAAGAAGTGCAAGCTGTTCATTTGTTTCTTAGCATGTCTTTTAAAAGCTTACCATCCCAATGCAATATGTCATATTGAGAAGGATTCTAATAACTTTCTCCATAACACCTTTTCCAATCTTTTGACAATTGAACATTCTTGCTTGATGAGTTGTAGATCTTGGTATGTCAAAATCTTTGAGGTTACCTCCAGCACCTTTTAATAATGCTTTTAATTATTGTTATTTGATTGTCTAAAAGCTTGAGATGATCAACAACACTTGTTATCTGGTCAAATTGCATTTTTTTCTTAGAAAGTCTAAGAGTTACAGATTCTTCTGTTTTTGTTTCTTCTTATATTTATTTACTAGGGTCAGTTAATTTGATTGTCTTTTTCATTTAACTGTGTATCAGAATTATGTAAGAGAGCAGTGCATGTTGGAAATAGTATTTTCTTACCATTTCCAACATGCACTGTTCTCTTTCTTAATTCTTACTTCATATCAAGTTTCATTTTGGCTTGTTTATCTGTGCATGCTCTCCTTTCCTGTTGTTGGTCCAAATAAAAACCAATACCATCTTGTTTTTTTGCAATCCTGGCTTCTATTTCTAGTTTTTATATGTGTCATATTCAAAAACACAATAACATCTGTAACATAAGCAATACCCTCATTCCTCACTTTATTTTGAACATTCTTTAGATCATTCCTTAGAGATAAGGCATGTTTCATAATTTGCCTACAATAATTTAGTTTGGTTCCATTAACTGATGTTAAAAGGCCATTTAACTAGAAATCACTTATGTTATGGTGAAGTGGGTTCTCTTTTGGTTCTTTACACTCTTTGTCTTTGTTGCTTTGCTATTGCTGTTTAGGCTCTTTACCATTTTAAGTCAACATTATTGTAAGGCAATTAATGTTAAAATCCTATTTATTTTTTCATAAAACAATTGTCAAAACACAAGTAAGACAACTTGAAGCCCCTAGAAACAAATCAAAACAAATTAAAAACAAATAAAAAATGATTCTTTAATTATTATAAATTTAAAAAAAAAATGTATTCAGGGACTTTGAGTGTTACTTATTAAAAATCAGTAAAGATTATTTTTAGACAGTAATGATACTTAAATAGGTTTTGGCACTACATACCATATCTTAGACATCTCTCTCTCTCTCATATATATATATATATATATATATATATATATATATATATATATATATATATATATATATATATATATATATATATATATATATATATATATATATATATATATATATATATATATAATATATTTTGTATATTAGGGATACTTGATCCTCGCATTATTGGTGATAAGCCAAGATGGTATAGTCACTATGTTCAACCATTTTACTATCAAGTGCATAACCCACATTCTCATCTGGGATCAGATTTAGTAGAAGATTCAGACTCAGATCTAAACTCTGATGATCTACCTGTTACCATTAAAGAAGAATCTCATGATCTAGAAGAGCACAATTCTTGTAGTTGCTGTTCTTCATTTGAGAATTCAGATAGTGAAGTTGACGATACTTTTAGAGATGAAAGTAATAAAAGTGATGATGCTTCTTTAAGCAAAGACCTGCATCATATTAATTCTAAGGTATCTACTTTATGCCTTTAGATTACCTATTGTGTATTTATAAATTTGAAAATTATTTTTAACTATACAACTATTTTTAATCTTAATTTTAACTAATTAATTATTTAGTAATAAGATTTTTTTTTTAATCTAAATATTGTCAAAATATTGTTTGTGGTAGGGTAAATAAAACTAAACAAAATTGAAATATAAAACTTCTTTTTATGTTTTAATAGAAAGATTATTTTTATGTTTTTTAGATTCAAGAATTGTATGATACATCATATTCCAATATCCTAACTGATCAAGATACAGAAGATATGCACCAAACAATACTTGCAAACAGCGTTTTTTCAACTCCTGCCTACAGGTTGCTTTTTATTAGTTAAAAAAAAAATTTTTTTAACAAAATCATTCATAAAGTAAAACTTTTTACAAAAAATAATCTTTTAAACTGATCAACATCTGATCTAAAAGCTAATTAACTACCTAATTGTTAAAAAAAAAATTGTTCTGTTTCTTTGCTAAACTCATAACAAACTGTCAGATGAGGATATTATTATTCAGTGAGATATTTTATCATATCAGTTAGTTTATTCTTAGGGTGGTGACTAATTATTGTGCTTCATACTTGTTACCAAATTTTATAAAAGATTTTATGCTTTTTTTTAATCAAATATTTATGATTTATAAAGTAATAACTATTTATCTACTTTACTAATAATGTTTAGTTATTACTCATTAATAGTTTACTTTTTGATTTAGAAATTGTGTTGTTTATGTTTATTTTATTTTATTATTATACTATATGAATTTATGATTAGAAGATTTTATGATTTAGAGCTGAAGCAGTTAATTTTTTTTCTGCTGAAAGAAAAACAAGTAAAACTCCTGAGCAATTAGTTATTAGTAGGGCTAGCAGTTTTTCAACATCATCTACAACCAATGATCAAAAGTCTGAGATGGATGGGAAAAAACCAATTAGTCGTTCATTTAGTGGTGCGTTTTTTGCATGTTACTGAGTTAATATTTGGTTTTAATTTTTTAGATGTTATTAAGTACGCTTTTAATTTTTTAGATGTTATTAAGAATGTAACAGTAAACTTATTTTTTTTAAATTAAAACTAGCTTTTTGATGATCAAAATCTGTTTAACTTTTCAATTACTTTACCTAAATTTTTTGTCAAAGACTTTTTTTGTATGCTTTGAAGCAATCCTTGGAAACTTAAAATCAAAGTCGACTCCAAAATCTTTATTTAATGAATCGATTTCCAGTGCAGTTTCAGTTTCAAGTATGAATTCTGCATCTAAACCAAGGTTAAGCAGTATTACCCCAAAGATTTTAGAAACAAGAAGAGGTTGTTATGTTTATCTGTTAATTTTTTAAATTGTATTTACTTCATAAATGTTTTTATAACACAAAAAAATATCTTTACGCTTTTTTTTTCTTCTCAGATTTTTTTATACATAAATTTTAAAAGAAAGAATTCTTGAAAGATCTCTCTAAAATTTCCTGCTATACTTTTTTCATTTAGTTTAACTTGACTCTGTAAATGTGATGTAGATACCATGTCTTTCTATATAGTAATATGTGTTATAGAAACCATGTCATTCTGAATATTCTTTCTGTTAGCAATATTGAACTACACTTAGCCACAAAATTAACGCACCACTTATACATTTCGATTTATTTTAATTGTCGTCAATATTATCATATACTTTGACAAACTCATTAAAAATAGAACAAATGAACACAATTATTTTAATGATAACAATAAAATTGACTTTGAGGATGGGGAAAATAAAAAATTAAAGCCAAAATATGGTTTGTTTAACAAAATAAAGTAAAATGATTATTATTGCACACTAATACAGCCTAAATTGAAATATTTTTGACTTATTAATAACTAGTGTTACTACCTCTTGATGTTATTACAGCCTAATAGTGCCGTGGCATACTTTCAATTAGAGATCTAATCGTTTCTTGAGGGATATCTTCCCACATGCAGATAAGACTTTGTCACAACTCATCTAGGCTGTTAGGTGGTGGATGTTGGCTTCTAATGCGGCGTCCCTATATGTCCCAAAGATGGTCTATTGGGTTCATATCTGGACTGCAAGCTGGCCACTCCAAAACTTCAATATTAACATTATTTAAGTATTCAGTAATAATATCTGGCGTATGTGGTCTAGCATTATCCTGCATAAGAAGGAATCCATCTCCAATATACGGCACAGAAGGTACCACAAAAGGTTTGAAAATGTCTGCTTTTGTATCGTTGAGAAGTCAGACTTCTACCATCAACAATAAAAAGTTCTGTGTGAGTTTTTAAAGATATTCCGCCCCATACCATCACTGAGCAGCCTTCGTATAAAGTGGTTTCTCAAATGTTACAAGCAAAATATCTTTCATTTGGTCTTCTGTACACTCCTGGGTGGCAATCTGAACTTACAAGACAAAACCTTGACTCATCTGTAAATAAGACCTGTCCCCAATCATGTATTTCCCAATTATATGCCTCCTTGCAAAAGCCAGTCTGTTTCTTCGATGGTTTACATCTGGGACCCATAGCTGCTGCCCGAGGTCTAAAATTTAAAGCACAAAGTCTTCTTATGGTATCTTGATTAAGTGGTTGTATTTGGAGGCTTTGTGTGAACCGTTCTCTCAGTGTTTGAAGCATTAAAAGCTGGTCCTTCACGACATTAGTTGCTTGTTGTCTGACTTGGCTTAGTTGTTTAGTTTGATCATTGTTCCCTACAAACCTTTATAGAACCCTACCAACTTTTGTATGAGACACTCCAAATCTTCTAGCAAGTTCGCAATTTGTTAATACTTCATTGGACAAAGTAACAATTGTAACACGTTCATCATGACTTAAATTTTGTTTAGAATGCTGCATAGCAAACAGATGTGTTGCTCAAATGACAGTTATCTTTTCTACTATTAAAACAATTTAAAACCGATACATACTTTTCTTTTAGAAGTGAGGTTTAATTACAGTAAAACATGCTACTTATGAAAAGCTGCTATAATTTCAAAATTAACTAAGGGAAAAAAAATAAAACCTACAAAAGGTGTAACAATAAACATAATTATCATCATTGTAATTGATAAATCTGGGAAATACATAATATTTTTAAAAATAAGTTGGAATTTATAAGTGGTGCATTAATTTTGCGATTAAATGTATATAATGAACTAGTTCTTTAAAAAGGTGTATGGTTAAGTGTATATGATGAACTAGTATCTAATAAAGCTACAGAATGTAAAAACTCACTAAGAGAAATCAAACTCTTTTTTCATGTATACTTCATGTTGAGACTGAGAGGTGTAACTATTACAGCAATTTTATGATATTAGTTTATGGCCTATCTTTGTTTCCAAAATTTTAAATGCTTTTGATTTCTTCTTTTCTTATTTTAGACTCTGAATTAATTGGAGAACCCTGGAAAGCTAATGAAAATACCCTATCAGTTGACCAGAAGATTTATAACAGGTTTATGATTAAATAAAAACTTATACTTTAAAATGTGATGATTTAATTAAAAAAAAAAATTAAAGAGGACTTATTGAATAATTTTTTAGTGATAATCAGCAATTTCTGACAGAAGTAGCCAGCTATGTCAAGGCAGGTGATGGGGTTGGTTGGTTAAGCACTAAAAGGTTGAGGCGTATTCTTGTTCATGAGGGTCTTCGTCAATACCTTATAAATCAGCTTGATGTTGATATTAAAGATAGACAAGTTATTTTAAATGATATTGTAAGTTTTGTAAATTTATGTAAAAAAAATTCTGAATATGAAAACTCTGAAATAACTACTTTCATTAGAGATTATATCATTGTTAATGATGATATGACCTCGATGCTAGAATGAAAATCAGACTTGTTTTCTTTTCCAGCATATCTCTCGCAATGTGTACCGTGGTTATTTGGACTTGCTAAAGTTGCTTGTTGAAGGTTATGAGAGCAGTATGTTAAGAAGTGGGTTAGGTGGATTGAGCTCTGTATTTCATTTCCTTGAAATTGCACATCGTTATTATTGTGGTAAGCGTTACCACGATGATTCTACCCCATCTGATGAACCTTCTACAAATGGAAAAAATCGTGAAACATTAACAAATGATTTTTTAAAAGATTCTGAAGACCAAGACAGTGATCGTAGCCAATATTATCATAGAGGTAACATGAAAAAATTGAAATCTTAGGTTTAACTAAAATACATTTTTTGACTACTTTTAGGTTTGTAGTACAAGTGATTCTGAACTGGTTTCTGAAAGGAGGAGCAGGAGATTTACTTTATTAAGTACAAATAATAAAAAGTGAATAAAAAGAAAAGTAAAGAGAAAAAAGTAGTTGTAAAAAACTATTATAGATTTCATAGTCTTAAAAATTTCATGCTTATAACAACAAAACATATATGTAAGGGAACCTGTTTCCTTTTTTTTTTTCATGCAAAAATACTGTAATTTTTTCATTATTCTGGTATCAAAATTTTAAATAGTTTGAGTTCTTACTGTCTTCATCAAAATGCCAAAAAGTTTTAGTTCCAACTGTATTGCTGGTTCTCATTAAAAATATGTTCTTTGGGGAGTTTTTCTCATTTTAAAATTCAAAATTTATTTATGTTTTTTGATTGTTCATCAGGAAAATCTTTTAATATGTTGATTACTGCTTCTAAAGATTATGATGCTAATCATATAATCTTACTTAACTACAAAATCAAACCTTATTGCTGATTAGTGACAGTTTAAGTAATTATAAAAAGTTTTCCATAGACCTTTCTCTACTTTCTGAATCCAAGACCAAAGGTGAATCAGGGACAAATACTAATAACAACAACAATATTTCTCCCACCTTAATACATGGTATAACATCAGTATCCAATGGTCATAGCTTAAACAATCAGATCTCTCAAGTTTATTTGCCTACGGTTGTTAATGGGGGAAACAAATCTCATGCAAAGTATTTGGTAACAAAGAGTAATACAAGGTACTTTTTCTTTTCATTTATGGCCTCAAAGTCTTTTTACATTATTACTGCTATCATAAATTATTTGATCTGTTATTATTATATTAGCATTATTTTATACTTAGTGGAGGTTTTCGATACAGTTTTGGTGTATGTGAGAAATCTACTTTTGAATTGGCTGGTAGAGGTGTGAATGGAACAGGAAGACGCTATTTATTTGAGGGATTAAACCACAATCGTACCAGTAGTTTATGGGATAATATGGATTTTTGGGAGTTTTCTTTTTTGGATTCTGTAGCATCAGAACGAGAAGCAGCAGGAATGGATCTAAATCAGCTAGAGTTGATAAACAGGTGAATAACTTTATGGTCTATTTCTTTGTTTACTTGTGTTTTTGTGTTGTTTACTCTATTAATTTGTAGTTAATTATGCTTAGCAAACATTCTCTAATAATTTAATGAGGGATGAAAACTTTGTGGTGAAAATAATTAAATCTAAATCTAGTCTGGAAAAAATTATTGAAGTTTTTGAAGGCATTACATCTATTAAGTCTGAATGGAATACCCTTTATCTTATATCCTTTATCTCTAAATCCATGTATCTATGTATCTTTATGCTATTAAGTTAAGTATCAGAGAAGTTCTTTTTTATTTTTTATTTCCAATTCAAATAATTCAAATAAGACTTAATATTTTTTAAAACTAATAAATAATTTAGAAAATAGAAGAGAAATGTTTTAAAAAGATTTACATGATTGTTATAACTTAAATATTTTTCTTTCCTTTTCAAATTGAATGTAATAATTTCTGATCTGTCAATAAAATGATTTGTTAACTAGTGAAAATTTTAGAAAACTTTATAAGTTAACTTTTAGATATAAATCCCTAAGTCCACAAGAAAAGCGTCTTCTTGAAGAAGATGAAGATAATTTATTGGCTATACTCCTACACAATATGATTGCATTTATGTTATGCATGGATGTTTCAAAAAAAGAAATTAAGCGTAAAGTAAGACGTCTTCTTGGAAAATCACATATTGGTCTAACACAAACTCGTTGGATTGACAATCTTCTTGATGACATTGATAAACTGGTAACTTCATTTTGAAAAGTAATAAAGCTCATATACTTTTTCATATGAGTATTAAGGAAAAACATTTGCTTTTTTGGAGAGTATACTATGCCATTGACATTTTTTGGAGCACAGATAAATGTATATATTTTTTTTAAGGAAGGAAATGACATTGACTTGATGATACCTAAAAGCCGAATGTTGAAGATTCAAATATTTGTAGTTCATTTAGGGGATAATCAAAATGGAACTATGATCTTTCTTGAGGTATCCTTATTGTTGAATTGCTCATTAAAAGATATTCAATTTTATTTATGGATTGTACTCAAATTCTGAAATCTTTAAATGTTTTCTATTTGAATGCATTAAAAAGCTTCTAATATCTCAAAGGACTTAGACGAAGACCAAAATTAAAGAGATTTCTTTAAGAAATCTGTTTAATTTTGATTGTTTTAATCTGAATAATATATTTTTAATATAGATATATGTAAATTAATGTATCGATTCCAGCTCTTTTTTTTTATATTTATAAAATCTATAAATATATATTTAGTATATATGCTATTTTGCATATAAATGTGTGTTTTGCAGTCAGATTTGTTACTTAGGGAAAATCAAAAAAAAAAAAAATTGTTTGTTAAAATTTTTTTATTGTAAATAAGTCTGGAAAAAAAGAATCTAAATAAAGAAATTAATTTGTTTCATTTTTTATTTTGTTCAATGTTGTCATTTTTCTTTAGGTTCGTGAAGATAGCATAGTGCTAAAAAGTACCAATGGCAGCATTGTGGAGCATTGGTGGTATGAAAGTATTGTAAACATGAGTTGTTCACCAAGAACTAAAGTTGTCTGTATTTGGATACGCGCTGAAGAAGAAACTGCTCTACATAAGATTTGCACCAGAAAGGTACAACTTAAATTATTTGTAAATTTCAACCTTGAAAATAATTCCAGACTTGGGTTGTAATTAAATTTAAGAATTCTTTGGAGCTTTGAATTAGGAACTAATTAAAATTTATATCACTTTATATAAAATTTTTTAAAATTAAATCAAAAATTAATTGCTGTTTAGTTAAAGAATGCTTTATGTATTTTATTTACAATTTACTAGTGTAAGAA
Source organism: Hydra viridissima (assembly GCF_058129835.1). NCBI lineage: Eukaryota > Metazoa > Cnidaria > Hydrozoa > Anthoathecata > Hydridae > Hydra > Hydra viridissima. The sequence continues at coordinate 9,264,178 of NW_028324309.1, forward strand.
GTTGTACAACTCAATTAAAGAAAGCATGCTAAAGGCAGCTGATCGGTTGAATATTCGTGGGGTTGGTAAGGAAAGCATTTTACTGTGTAGTTACACTTTTTGACTTTCTTGTTTTAATTTAAAAAAAAAACATTTCATTTTAGGTGTTAACCTTGGAGGTAATTTCACAGTTGTGGTAGGTATTTTTTTCTTGCCTCTCTTTATGTATAAATTACAGTATTAACCTTTTTAACTCTTTTGTAGGAAATTGCAAATGTGTTATTTCTTACTTATACTTGTTAAAAAAATAATTCATATATTTTTTTCCCTAAGGAAAATGCAACTGGCCAGCAAGGAAAACTGAAGGTTTCTTTAGAAGGAGTTGAGATCATTTTTGTTGACAAAAAAGTGAGTTTATTTGTTAAAATTTTTTAAAACTATTGTAAATAAACACGTGTTTAATAGTATTTACTTAAAAGAAACACCATAAAACACTGTGAGAGATTTTCTTTAATGATTTTTTTTATTAGTATAGTTTAAATTTATAAAGTGCATGTATTAACAATGTAAAATCGATTTCAGATTTTTAGCTTGAATCATAAGCAAAAGTATTAAACATTTTCTGGCAAAAAATTGTTTTATGAGGTTTTCTTTTTTGATTCTTGTTTGCTAAATGTTAAAGCGTGAATCTGAAATAGCAAATGAACTATGGAGGGGGAAATGGAAAGGGGAAGGGGATTTAATGAGGTTTGTTGTGCCAACACTAAACTTTTTCTTGTTTATTTAGAGATATCTAACCATCGATACTCTTTATTTCTTTTTAATAGGTTGCTATAGAAATTTCTAATTTAAAGAATTGCTGTGCCAAGGACAAATTGCTAAGAGTCGAGGAGTACCGTGAGTAATAGTTGCGTTAAATTCTGTAAGATGACTGAAATTCCTTTTTGTCACTGTTAGTGACGTGTTATCCTTCCAGTGTTTTTTTCTTAATGTCATTTTGTAATTTTAACTTTTTTTTTTTTTTAATTCCTATTTGTTATAGTTCCTCACGATCAGTCTATCCATGAACATAAATTTTTCACTGCAGAGGTGAGTTATTTAATTTTTATTAAATAAATTCTCAATGCTTTTTTAACTCCTGGTTCTTTTTTTATTTTGTTTTTTCACATATCGTTATTTTTATTGTTTGTCATGTTTTTTGTTGTTGTTGTTTTTTTAACAAGGTTTTTACAGAAAGTTTTTCTTTTAGGCTAACGAAATTTGTTACGCTATTCTCTGCCTGTTTTCGTATGTTGCCGCCTCGAAGCACGTTTTGACGGCACCTACTGGTAGCTTGTTATCGTCCGATAACGAAACAGTAACTTAGTATAAAGCTGTTTGATCGTTTGCAGTTCAAGAGGAACTCTTGGATAATTCAGATACAAAAAAGGTTTTTTTTACCTTAGTCTCTTGAGGTTGTGACGTGCTACAAGCGTTTAAAATGAAGAGCCCGGAAGTTAAATGAAGTTAAAGAGATTGAAAGACTTTTACTAGAAGACGTGTCTATTGATTTTTTTAAATTGTAAAATAAATTTCATACTTTATTTTTGAGCTTTTGTTGTTATTGGATATATATTTTTACTTTAGCTATGTTGAACATGTTTTTATTTATTTATTTCTGACTTTTTCTTTAAAGATGCAACCTGTTACTTTTTAATTTATTTTCATTTAACAAATTATAAAAATACTCTTTGGAATAATTGTAAATATTTTTCTAAATCATTTCTTAACAGGAAAAAAAAGCACAATTTTTATCTTTCTGGCTGTTGAACACATTTTCAGGTCACAACAACGGCAACTATGGCAACCCTTAAATTAATCTCTTTTACATGATTCATAATGAAAATAACTAATAGTAATATGAATAAAATATTTTCCCGAAAAATATTTGAAACTTTAAAACATATAAAGAATTCGTTATAAGAAAAAAAAAAAATTAAGATTAGTTACACATTCTACGCAAATTGATCTATGATTGTTTGGTTAAATAAGTCATAAGTTTCAGGTAGGAATCTGTAATTTGTTTCAACTTTATGGTGTTTTGTTTACATACTAGAAAAATTTTCGAACTGTGAATCTGGTGAAGTTGAATCTATACGAAGAAACATTTGGCGTTTATTCATTATGTGAATGATTGAATTAAGAATGAGCGATGCCTTACTAAAAGACGCTTCCTCATGCATCATTGAAAAAAGTTTTCTCTCTGCTAAAATCAGAGGTTTAAACTGATTGATTAGATTGCAGATATGAACAGAGCTTACTTTTTACTTTTGATAAAGGTTCTCGTCTATGCAAGGGGATTTGAAGATATTTCGTTTTCAGATGAATCAACATTCGCTCACAATTATGCAAGAGCATTGCACTTGGTTGAGCCCTTAGTTTGGGACGAAGAGTTGGCATTAATTGCAGAAGAATATTGCAAAGTTTTGAGTCAGAAAGGCAAATCAATGGAAAAATCTCAATTTGCTAGAGACGGTAATTTTGGAGAAAATATATTCAAAGGTTTTGATCGACTGAAATTTCCAAAGACTATAGCTGACGCAGTGTACTTTTGGTTCGTTTTCTTTTCAAAAAGAACTCTTTTTATGTATAATGACAATAATATTATTCTGCAGAATTGAAACAACGTTTTTATTCTATTGAATCGCAAACAGTGCTTTTATTTTGTAGAATTGGAGCAATGTTTCTATTCTGCAGACTTGAAAATGTTTTATCAAAAAACTCGTTTCATAAAAATTATTAGGACGGGTTTCATAAAATGAAGTTTATCTTATTAATTAAGCTCAGTGTAACAGTGATTTTTATCTGTAATAATTTTATATTAAGAATTCTATTAAAATAATTTGGCATTAGTTAATAGTTATTAGCACGGATAATTATGAAATCTTTTTTATAAAACGGCCTTCAGATTCATATTGTTATTTTTTACAGGTATTATGAGGTCAATGGTTATCCTTTTGGTAATAATAACCCTGATATAGAGAAACATGGCCATTTTACACAGGTATGTATAAAAATTCAGCACGCTCAATTAAATGAAAACAAATTGAGGAAAGCGAGTCAAACGAGTTCTATGTTGAATTAAAAAAGGTTTTGATGAATGGCTTTTTCTTTTTATATAAATTTAAACAAACAAACAAAAAAAGATAGAGAGATCTGTATTCGTCTTTTTAAGATGGTCTGGAAGACTACAAATCGGGTTGGGTGCGGCCGCGTCACAAAGGAAGAATATGGTGGGCTAATGACGTATATTGTTTGTAATTACAGTCCAAAAGGAAATGTTCCGGAGTTGTTTAACAAGAACGTTTTGCCTTTAATCAACAACGGTAATAAAAGATCGTTTTAATTCTTGTTTCAAAATGTAGAAGTATCGTTTTAATTCTTGTTTCAAAATGCTTTTATCGAAAAAATTGTTATTTCATATTTTATTTGTAGAGTCAATATTATCTGCCGAGCAGCTGCACTCGCTTACAGGATGTGTAGATGTTCATAAAGATTGCGAAAAATGGGTAGGCGTATGTCGGCAAGAAATATTTAAAAATGTTATGCTGAAATATTGCAAAAAGACTTGCATGATTTGTTAAAAATATACGCAAGAGAATTTCGTTCTCAAGTTGCAATCCAGCTTTCAGATTACTTCTACTGACAAGTAGGTGATGTATGTGGTTGCAAACTTTTGAACTAGTGTTTTGAACTTTTAGAAATAAAGTGATCACGACAGTTTAGTTGATGATGTTTTCATATCCGAGTTTTTTGGGTTTAAAGAGATTTTAAATACATGACTTCAATCACTAGAAAGTTTAAAAAGAGTTTGACAGTAATTTCATTCTCCACAAATTGGGTTTATAAAGCTAATACCTTTCAGCCTTTTTCAAATTTCAACTATGATTTACACGTTCTACGTTACGTTCTTACGTTAGTTGTAAGTTTCAAAAAACAATCGTTCTTGAAACGATGCATTCAAATGCGTCATAATTTTTAACAAACTTTGGTCGTTTGTTTTTTTTTAACACACAGTTAAGTGCAAAAAAAAAACTACACTTACTATGCCATTCAATTTATTGGAACTAAATTATTATGTTCATATCAATTTTTGAAATATTTATAAAAGTAATTAATTACTTCATTAGCAATTAAAAAACACAAAATATGTTTCCAAATAATTCAATATTATACAGATATTTTAATTTTTATGAAAGATTTACCTGAAATTAATGTGCAAAAAAATATATACACCTACAATTTTGTTTAAATTAACCCCTAAAAAGTAAGTTTATACATCTGAAAATAATACCTAAACTAGTTTGAAGTTGATTTATTATCAAATGTATGATCAAAAAATTGCTTTGTTGATTAAAGTATATTACTGTTGTATAGTAATGGATTTTCATATAGAGAAATCGCTCATACAGTTTAGTGTTCATCAAGAATGGTAATAAATGCTCCCAGTAAACGTTGGGGATTTTCATATAGTGAAATTTCTCATACACTTCTGTGTTCATCAGGAATGGAAACAAACACTCCCATTAAACACGTCCAGTGGACGTCTTAAGATGTACAATTTTTACTGCGCTATTAAATATTAAAGAAGAAATAAGAGGTAGAAAAAGAAAAACATCAGAACAACTGGGTAGACAAATTTTATGTCGAGCTAAGAGAAACCCTTTTTGTCAACATCCCAAATTTTAGTGGAAACAGGAGGAAATGTGTCGCAATGTAAAATACCAAGACAATTAATGGAATGAGGTTATTCTCCTCGCAAAGTACCATTGTGAAATAAAAAACGTTTGCAAGATCTTGTAAAGTTTGATTGAGACCGTTTAAGTTAAGATGAGGATCTAGGGTTTAAAAATTGGAAAAATATTTTGTTTAGTGATGAAAGCAAGTTTATGCTGTATTAATGATGGGAAAAGATTTATTAGACGTCCCAAAAATCAAGCTAAAAACACACTAAAAAGACTAAAGAAACAAGGAAACTGAAATATTTTAGTTAAGGGCTGTTTTTCATGGTATGGTGTAGGTCCCAATATTTCTGATAGTTGAAATTATGATTAAGGTTGTTTATATAAACATTAAAAAAATATTATGTTGCCTTATGCAGAGTGGAATACGCCGTTGTTGTGGAAATTTCAGCTCGATAATGATCCAAAAAAAACGGCCCAGGCTACACTAGAGCGCATCTCCGGACTTGAGTTCGAATTAAAATCTACAGAAACAAGTCAAAAACAAATTAAGAAACGCAAAATCTTTTATATCATCTTTGTAAGCTAACTGCTGCCAAAAAACTCGTAAGACAAAATTGAATCTAAAACAAAACAAAAATTGTCTTTGTACAACTTAACTTCTATTGAAACTCTAAATGTACCTCATTTAAACTTCCTTCTTAGAGGTTTTATGCAAAACACTCGCTAAATATGAGTTCTTTGAGCCATTTTATTAAAAAATTTTAGACTTTTATTGTAGTTAAACCAGCCCAATTAACATTTAACCTTTCAATTTAGCATTTAGGAGTTTTGTTGGATGGAGCTAATAAGCTGATACTTAATTATAGTTATGAAATTAAGGCAGGAGAACACCTTTTAGGACCATGAAATACAAATGTAGTTCCCCAAGATTAAAATCATTATCGATGCTTATTACTAAATAAATTTTCTCCTTTGACATCTTAACATTTAAAAAAAGGTCTTTTTTCTTGTGTTATTGCTTATTACATTTTCAAATGTAGTTTCAATATTAAAGAACTCATTTGATTTACCTTTTAGAGAAAATGGTTGCTTTGTGTTTTGTGCAAAGTGTGAAAAATTTATTTATTATTGAATCAAAGGTTTGCAATTAAACTGGTCTTTAAATTTTAATTACAAGCATAGTATGTAACTTGTTTACTTTCCTTGTATATTTCTTCGTGAGGTTCAAAATCTTCATGCATATTCTGAGAAATCAGTTTATATTTACATTGGCATATGTGTTAACAGTTTTATATCTATTAATCAAATATGTAATTATCTACTAATTACCCATAAGATTTCTCTCCCTAGGGAGCATATAAATATGAAGATTATGCGGGAAAAACGAAACATGTTCAATTTCACAAATTTTCACATTCGTTTTTTGTACAGACTGTATAATAGGTTTTGAGAGGATCGCATTAAATGATTTCGTTTCAATAGAAAAAAAATCTTTTAATGATATTTACGTTAGTCACACTGGACCAAAGAAACCACCACATTTAATGTCGTAACGCTCATATAAAAAACTGAGTTTTTTCTGGAAAAGTTTTTTGCTGGAAGTTTTTCCAAACTCATTTTGAGTGAGAGTAAGTTTGACGCTCCTTGTAAAAATATTTTAAAAAATTACATGGAATTATTTGCAGATAAAAACATGTCGTTAAAAAGGATATTTCTGCACGTAGCAACCCTAAGCATACTTCATGTTTAGTAAAATAGTGTCTTGATGATTGTTCTATTGATATTTTGAAAAGACCTGCTTAAACTCCTGAACTTAATCCAATTGAGTACATTTAGAATGATGTTGAATGTAAAAGTTAAGAACTTTAAAATTTGAATAATTGCAGTAAGCAGTAAAGAAAAGTTGGTATTCCTATATGTCAGTGCCAAGCTTTATCTAAATTTTTACTGCGCCATTTAAAATAGTTATAAAGCAGGAAAGCCAACAAATTAAATATTGAATAAAAAACTTAAAAATGAAGATCTGTAATTTTTTAAGTATGCGAATTTTGTGGCTAAAGAAAAGTATAAATTCGTTTAAAAAATAGAAATTTAATAACTGTTTTTTTTTTTCTGATGGAAGGAATCTTTATATGGTATTTAACTTTGTAACGAAATACTCACACAGAGAAAAATTTAAAAAAATTAAAAAAATACTTAGAAATCTTGTTAAACTGATAATTGGCTAATGTGTGCTAATTCCACCACAGTACATAGTTAAGAATAACCCTAAATACCTTCAATTTTTTTAAAATATATTTTCAAGATTTTACTACATCTATACTCATTTTCCATTCTTACTAATTTTTGCTTACTTCAAATATTATTTCTTGCATAAGAAAAGCATTGATAGCAATATTGATGGTAATGAAGGTATGTGACAAATCCAGCAACAACTGTAACTTCTAAGAGACATTTTTTACGGCTGGCCTTACTGCCATAAAAGTAAAAAGTGCATTAGATTCATGTCCGGTGATAAGGCACTGTTCATTAACAAGACTAACTTTATCACGATTTTAGAGAAAGTGCATGAAACCTAAAAAGAAAATCTTTGAAACTTTTGAAATGAACACTATTCCTACATCTTTGGAATCAACCTGAAAATACCACGTGACACACATAAGGTCCTTATGGTTTTTATTTTGTTGTGTAATTTTCTGTTTTTTTCTTTGATAAAATGGTATAATAACGCGGACCAGTTCTATAGAAGTTTAATTTAAGAATAAATAATAAACAATTATATAAAGCACAGCATAGACGATAGTTAATCTTTTTAGGTAGAAATTGAAGTAGAAATCTTTTTAAAAAGATGATTTTAACCAAAAACAACAAAAAATGTTTCAGCAAAACTTATTATTTTGGTAACACAATATTTAAGTAACGTTCATATTTACAAGTTTGGACTTTAAAACAACTGCGTAAAATATTTACAACCACAGTTACATTCTTTTTTTAAAATATAGAACTAAGCAATGGTAAAGAATTATAAAGTAAACAGTTTCATTTTTTAAAAAAGTACAGTACTAAAGCAATGGTAACGAATTGTCAGGTAAACAATTTCCTTTTTTTCCTATACCTAACAAAACTACGCACACTAATTGATCTTGACATGGTGATTTACACTTAGCATTTGGGTCATTTATATCAACAACTACGCAAGGTGAAAACATTTTCCCTTTTATGCAAGTCATCGTTGTATCCGTAGGTGTAGAAACAGCCGGATTAGCTAACAGCGTCATTATTGGATTTAGTATTACTGGGGATATTGGTAAAACTGACGTTGTAGGAGAAACTTTTGTGCTATTTGTTGTTGATGGTTCATCCTTTATTATCAATAATGATTGTCGTAACGTTGTAAAGACAGAAAACGAACTTTCTGTGGTGTTTGCAGTTGACAGTTGGGGAAAAGTGGTTCTAGCAGCAACGATTTTAGATAGCGTAAGAGATTCAGTTGGCGTATTTCCTATTGAAACATTTGTAGACAAATTTGTTATAAATGAGGGCGTACTTTTAACTATTACTGATGCTTTTATGGAAGTTTCAGAAAGATTGATTAGTTTAAAAGTGAATAAAGTAGGTATTGGTAAGATTGATGTTAAATTTGTTTCTTCTTTAGAAATCAATACTATTTTGGAAACTTTTGGCATCGCTAATTCTGGTTGAGAAATGTTTGAAACATTTACTGACAATTCTAATAATTTGTTTTTTACTGTAGAAATAAATGTTGTCCCTGGTGATACGTTTGGAAATATTACTCTTAGTGCTGGTGTTGCCTTAAGTGTGGTGGGGGATTGTCTTGAAGTATTTGTAACTATAAAGGGTAACGTCGTTGATTTGATTGAGTTTACTATAGATGATGGTTCTGATACTATCTTTGTATTTAATATTTTTTCTGATGTTGTTGTTAATGGCTGCTCTGGGTCCTTTATATTTTCTTTTAATCTATTTTCCATTGTTTGTTCAGAAGTAGTCGCTAATAATAATGGGATTGAACTTCGTAAATCTGTGATAGCAAATTGTTTGATTGTTGACTTTAGTGGTGATGAATTAGAACTATTTGTTAAAACCGTCGTTTCCCAGCGGAGCGTTGTTTCTGCGAGGTAAGTAGGTGAGCTCAATGGTTTCGTTCCAGTGATTCCTTCCTGATTAGTTGGTTTAGTTCTGGGTATTAGATTGTTCAAATCTTCCAATGTCAAGTCTTCTCTTTGCATGCTTTTATTTGTTTTTAACGAGTTCACTGGTTTACTATCAAACGCGTTTTTTATTGCACTTACTTCGGAGCTTATTTCTGATGGCGATGTACTGGAAGTATGCAGTTTAACTTTTGGATGGGTTAATGTCTTGTTTTTGCATCCTGTCGTGCGGAGGTTTGGATCAATTCTTAAAGAACAATTTTTTAACAATTTATATTTGCACGCAAAATACAGTTCTCTCTCATAAAATTGTCTGTCGTTCTGCAAACGATACTTTGTTTTTCTTTGGCGAAGATTTGCATCAGTCAATGCTCTTACGGCTTTTCTTACATTAATTTCGTCAATATACTTATCATTAAGTTTAATCTAAAGAAAAACACCATAAAACCACGCCTTAAATTTATAAACATAATAAATTTAAAATTTGTGTTGCATTAAAATTTGCATAGCATTAAAATTTGCATAGTATTAAAAGACAAAATAAGTTCGCTTACCGGAGCAGATTGACATGAAACAATAACACTATACAGCAGCGCATCTAAAGAGGTAAAAAGACTGAGTACTTAAACCAGTTTAATAACTTTTTAAAAAAATAATTTCTGTTATGAATATCAGTATTAATTTTACAAATTGAGGTTCGAGCTTGTTCTAAAAGGAAGATGCTATAGGGTGGGGCACCTATTAATGTCGGAAAACAAGCTTTCTGATCTTAATTTTCAAAAAAGGTAAAACTTTAACCTGAAATAAAATTTAAATATAATTTACTGGAATTGTTTAAAAAACAAAAATGAAAGTTTAGTTCTCTCGCGCTGGTTCGAGTTTTTAAGAAAAATCGCAAACTTAAGATGAGGAAAAGTTACAGAAAGATATTTCTGGAACTTTTTTTGAAATAAATTCGAACATTTACTTTAAAAGACTTATTCAAAGATTTTTTATATATGCCAAGATGTTCACAGTACAAAGCCTGGGTAAAAAAGGTTCAATAAGAAAAAAAATTCAAAGATAGTAAAAATAAAGTGTCTTACAATAAACAAAGTTTATCATGTTTTCGTTTTGGTTCGGCACGACTTTTTCTTTTTTTCTTTTGTGTTTCTTTTTGAATGATAAAGTTGATGACTAAAATTTTTCTCTTCGTAACGAAAATGTCAGATGAACATTATATTGTTTGGCCGCAATTATTTTGCAGAATGACACGATCTTCCTTCCGTAATGACTGCGCCCTCATTACTTTACATTTTTAACCATAATTTTAAACATCGAATAAATAAAATATAATAATAAGATAAAATAACATTTAAAAAAATAACATGTAATGTAGCATATAAAAATAATATGTAAAGTATAATAACAAGTGTAAAACTCAAAACAGACATTTTAAAAATGAATGTATTTTTACAGATAAAGAACTTTAACGAAGAATTTTAAAAATATAGGATTCCCTTTGAAGGACCCTGGTAAGTCTAAATTTTGAAAAGCTTAAATTGCTTATAACAAAATGAACTTAATTTTTTACATACTGTCTTAATTTTGTAACACATTTTTTCTGATTCATAAAAACAAATATTTTGTTTTTCTTTATTGATTACTTTTTGTAAGATAGTTAAATCACTATATATTTAATCCGGATAATTGTGTAATTGGAACATGCCATAAATTTGTGTTTTATGTTATGTTAGAATACGTTAAAAAAGTAAGAGAAAGCTTTGTTTGATTTTTTTAGACCTATACTCTGGTTATTTGGATGTTCGTGTTATTCGTTTTTACTTCAGAACCTTAAAAAAAGGGTTTTAATCAAATCTCTCTTGTGCAGGATCAATAAATTTCTCTGTACTTTCTAAAATTTTTCAACAAGTTCAAAGCCATCCTTTCGGTCTGAAAATTCTATGCCTTCTTTTAAGTGGGTTTTCAAGTTCATCAATACTAAACTTTCTCTTTTTGTAGTTGTACTGTTAAAAAAAGCATTAAGAAAAACAATACTGTTTTTGTACATAAAAGTGCCTCCCATAATAATATAATTATTAGGTTTGAATTAAATTGAATTTCCAGTTTTGTTACATGACGTCATTTTAAAAAAACAACCATTTTCAACATAACATTAATTAGTTTGTTTTGAGCTCAATTAACTTTTCCCGTTAATAAAATTGTCAATTGATTTTTACAGATATTGTGTTTGCTTTCTATGACTAGCTTTCCCAAAATAATTATTGTAATTCTCACAATTACCCGACTTAAAGCCTTTAAATCAAAACATGGTATATTTTCTTATTGTACCTATTACATCATCAGTACGAAAATGTCAAAGTTAGTTGAATATTTTGAAGCATCAACAGAGAGATGAGTTATTTTGATAATAACTTTTAAAATGACAATCCAATTTTCGTTTCAAAAGAAAATGTAAAACATTTGTTTTTTTTAATTTTTTCGAGTTGGTTTTTTTTTTAACTCATCTGATATTCGATATCGAAACAGTTACGCTCTGGCTTTAGTGAATATAAACTTAATTTTAAAACCTTAAAGTTAAATGTAATCGAATAAACTTTCAGCTATTTAGACGTTGTTTGATAGCGGCTTAGTTATTATTATATTTGTCACAACCGTGTGATATAATTGTTGCTTCCGCGTTAGAACGCGTCTGATATGCTTTATTTACGGACGTTACTGATATATATTTCTCGATCGCAAGAATCAAAAACAGCAACCAAACTATAAGGCTGATTGATAAAGATCTATCATAAGAAGTGGCAGTTCTGGCACATTCAGTGCTTGAAGTTTGTCATTAAATTCAGCCCTGGTACTCAAATTACTTTGGCACCCAAACTTTTTAAATTTCGTAGCAGTAGTTACATGCTGTTGCTCATGCAGCTATCACAACGTGTTTGTATTGCTTGACTGAGAAAAAAAATAGCCTCTACTCTGTATGAGGTTACTTTTAAATAAGTTTTCTAGGTAAACTTAAACAAAAACCTTTAATGGAAGTAGTATGACCTGTATAAGCTCAATCAATCAATGACACCAGCTAGGACGTTTTCCTACCAAAGTATTTTATGGATAATTATTAGTATAGGTTGATTAAAAAATTTTTATTCGCTGACAGCGAACTAAAATTAAGAGAGAACGCCAATGTCTCTTTGTGTTACATCGCGTGATGTAATAAGAAAAACAAATGATGTATGATAAGAATCTTCTTTTAATGAATTGATGAAAGAGAACCCTCTTACACCATTTAATGAATTGATGAAAGAGAATCCTCTTACATCATTTTTTTTTTGAAGTTTTGAGCAACTTTTTATTTCACATTCGAAACAGGTTCAGTTAAGATGAGGATCACAGTTCGTTTAGTAAAAAATCACATACTTTTTCAATCTTTTTTTGCAATTGAGACTAAACTTGTATTTAAAGCTAACTTAACCATTGAGGGAGTAAAACTCAAAAATAGCAACTTTAAGAATCATATATGGAATAGATAGCATTATCTACAAGAGGGTTCCTAAACTGTAACAGAGTTGTGGAATGTTATGTTTTACTATTTTTCATGTCAGCTCAGCCAATTTTTGTAATTTTCCTTGGGGAAATTGGTTGTAAAGAGAACATATTCAAGGTTTTCCTTTGCTTTAAGAGCCTAGGAAAATGTAAACTTAAAAGTTGAAGCTCTTTTTTATTGCTCGCGTTGTTTTTTTGCTTATAGTATTGATTTATTTACAGCAAAAAAAAATTGAGATCTGTAATAAAGATGGCATAACAGTATTTTTACAAAAATATATCGAAGAGTAACTTGGTTCTCAGCAAACAGTGTAGCTTAGGGAAAGTTTTTACCCGCTGGAAAAAAACTTTATAACGAAGGTACTCACTATACATGGAGCTGTATTTCAATATTTGTAATAGTGCTGTACTAAAAAAAAAAATTAAAAAAAAAAAAAAAAAAGATTGTTGTTATTGAAAAAAAAAAAAAGAAATGTTCCGTAAATGTAAAGTATAAGTTATGCAGTGTTTCATAAAAATGAACACGTCACATTGAAAATATGAATAACACATGAATGATAAATAGTCCTCTACTTCAAAACCAATCCTAACTTTTTAAATACCTAAATTAAATACGCATACTACCTAAATAATCTTTAAAATACCCAAGAGTCTTAGTCCAACTAATGCTGAGATTTTAGAAAGAGATTTTAAAAGCTGTTATTTGCTTAAGAAAACATTGGTATACTACTTAACCTCCAGCTGCATTTATAAAACTTATTGCTAATTACACTGCTCATAAACAAATACCATTAAGATACTTTCCCATTATAATCTAGATTGATTACCCTACGATATGCTACGAGACAATTAAGTGTGTTGATTTTGCGTTTGTTGCAATAGAACTTCAAACAGAAAATTTTAACATAAAAAATTCTAAAGGAGAGAGGGATTGGGGAGCTTTTAAAACGACACACTCCTTGGATCTGACTCCTTGTTCAGTAGCAAGGAATTATCTCTCTTCTTTTAAACTTTTAAAGAAAAGAGAGCCACAATTAAACGTTTAAAGCGAGCGGCAATATCTCCTTTAAATTAAAAGTTTAATAATTTGATTGGACGTCAGACTTTTTCATTTTAAAAAAACCTTTACGTAATTTTCTGGCCTATAAAATGTAGTCTGTAAATCAGAAATTATCTATAACTGCTTATCTGCTTTTCTTACTTCAGAACCAACGAATAAAAATAGGCTGATAACAAAAAACTTAATAAGAAGTAAGTTGTCAAATATAACAAATGTTTAATATCAGAACACCTTAAAAAAAACATTTTCAAACAGTAGCTTTTTATCACTAAAAGGAGTTCAATTCGAAGTTCAGAATAAAATAAAGTTGATACAGGGTTCCCACAGAAAAAAAAAAATCAAAATTCCAGGACTTTCCAGGACTTTCCAGGACTTTCCTACTTTTAACTCATCATTAACAATCTTTCGCTTTAACGCCACATTGTCACTTTCTTTTTTTAATTTTTGTTTTCTCAAGTCTTCATGGTATGAGCTGCTTGCTTTTCTAGCATGTTGCTGCATTTCTTTGGTAATTTTGATGCTTTCAGGAGTTTCTCCCGAAGATGAAAGGTGGTCTTCAATGATACGTAAAGCAACAAGGGATTTCTCCTTCAAGTTTTGAACCAAAAGCTGCTTATTTATACTAAAACCACGTTCTATTGATGACTGACCATGCGAGAGCACAAAGACCAATTTAAAAACCTTCCAAACTTCTTCATAAGCTGTATTTTTCCCAATGAAGTCTGAATAAAGTTGGTCAAGTCGATCATTTTTAAGGTCAAAATCTTGAAATGCGATTTGTTGATGTCAACAATTTCAAATAGTTTTTTGTATTGTTCTTTCGCAAGCTCCGCAGACTTTGGACCATTTGGATTGAATTTACAGATATAGCTGAGCGTACAATGGAAAACTTTAATGGGGACTTGTCAAAAAGATATGCCAACATAACTGCTAAAAATTCCCCAGCTTCACTTTTAAATGCAACTACTCTGTAATCGGTAGAAGCTAGATTGGCTTGGTCAAGTTTTAAACGAGAAGCAAATCCAATATCAATGTCTGCTGGAGGTTTTCGAATATTCCTATCGTTTATATCACGTTGAAGCAGCTGATAAAGTGCATCACATTTCTGTAAGACATCTTTGAGAATAAATCGGCTCAATAAGTCTTTGATAATATCACCAAGAATAGCACTCATAAATGGTACCATGGGCTTACCTGTTTGAAAACTTTTTAGAAAGGCATTTAATTTCTCAGATACCATTTCAAAGAATTTCAATTTTGCTGGTAAAATTGGATCATGTATCATAGCTTTTAGTATCTGCTAACTTTTGTTATTGACGTCAGGTAGCTTGCTTTTTTTTAGACTAGTAACGTATGTTACAAATTTTTTGTAACCATCAAGAAGAGATTCAGCTTTTCGTGCACAGTTTTCATTTTCGCACCACCTGTCATAACAAAATATCATATCCAGGACTGTGGGAGCCCTGTGATATGATATTTTGTTATGACAAATCTCATACTGCAAAACAATAGGTTGAAAGCATGATCCTCATTAAATCTCCCGAATATTATGCTTGAAAAACTTCTAAATGGTGCAAAGGTCAGAAAGACTCTAATTTTTCTCTCGAAGCTCAGCTCGGTTCGCAAACGATTTCATGACAACAAAACCTACTATGTATCAATCGTCCAACTAAAAATAAACGCACGTTTGAGTCATACGAAGCATTACTACCCGAACTCGCTTTAAAAATAGTTCTGCTTCAAAACAGTGTTCCGATCAAACTCGTGATGAAAGTGAAGTCTTTATATAAAAAATGAATGAGGGTATGAGCCGTCACATAACTTTGCCTCAGCCATTAAAAACATCGTGCAGTAGTTTTATTTAATTATATTTGAAAAATTTATTTAAGCGTGTAAGTTCTCATTAACCAATAGTTTAGTTTTCTTAACTATTTTTCCCCTCGCTAATAAAACGACGGAATTTTCAGAGATATTGGATCTATAATTTAGAAGTAGGTGAAGAAAATTAAACACAATATTTATCTTATTATATTTTACGCAATTACAAAAAAATTTGTAATACAATCCAGACACTTTATAAAACAATTAAAAAACTAGTCCAACGTTTGAAATACGTCCAAATTATAAACTGCACCTCACTCGTTTAAACTTTACACGTGCTGAGTTTAAACTGGGAAATAAAATTACCTAAACTCTTTATTTTGCCCGCGGCGATTTCGATGGGGTCTATAACGTTTTTCATTTGCGGAAGGTGCAGCACCAATTGAAAACAGTCCAATTGTTCCATTTAAAAAGCCACCCTTTGAATTATCAGTAAAGCTTGGTACGTTATCGGTACCAGTAAAATTAAAAGAAGGTCCCTTTCCAGAAGTAAAATTAAAGGAGGGCTGTTCTTTTGAGGAAGTGAAGTCGAACGGCTTTGTTACTGCTGAAGTAGGAAAGTTCGGCATTGATGAACTTGAAAACCCACTTGTCATAAAAGAAGGCATAGAATTTTCAGATAGAAAGGATGGCTTTGAACTTGTTGAAAAATTAAAAGAAGGTATAGAAGTAGAAAAAGTTATTGATCCTGAATTACCAAAGCTAAATCCTGCAGTATTTTGACTGGTACTTACAGATGACCCAAACACATTTGACGCAGATCCAAATACTGAAGTTAGAGGTTTAGAAACAGTTGGATTCGATGAACCAAACTGAAACGACACTTCAGTGGTTTTTGCGAAATTAAACGAGTTTGTAGTAGCAAATATTGAAGGTTGAGTATGTTTTATCGGAGAACTTTGTTGTAATTCACTTGTTGGAAGGGATTTCTGAAAAATTCCTGAAATAGAAGTAACTGAAGGTAGTAATTCATTAGTTTTTGAATAAGCACCGAACACAGGATTTTCTGTAGGTTTTAAATCAAGAACAGTATTTTTTGCTGAGCTACCCCATTGAAATGGTGCTATAGAACTTTCGCTTACTTTACCAAACGAGAACAAAGGTGGTTTGAATGAAAACTGTAAAGGCTCACTGGATTTACTCTCAGTACTATTTATTCCAAAGGTGAAGGTCGATACAGAATTTGGAGCTGAATAGCTTTGTTCTGATGTAAGATTGCTAAAACAATTTTTAGTTTCAGAAACATTTGGGAGGCTATGAGTACTAATTGCAGTTGTAGAGTTTTTAATATCGTTTTGAGGAGTGGAAACACTAGGTTTGCTGAATGAAAAAATACTTGGTTCAGGCGCAGATTTAGCAAAAAACGATGAGCTAGAAGTCAGATTTTTTTCATCAAATTTATCTAGATTACTCGTATGAACTGATGGATTGAAAACACTTTTTTCTTTATCAGTAGCAATCGAAACTGTATTTAAAGGTTTAACTTGATCTGTCAACTGAGGTATATCGCTTTTAGCTATACCAAATTGAAAGAGATTTGCTGGTTTATTTTCAGATGATTGTTGACCAAATGAAAACCCTGTACTATTTACTGACTTTTCAAAACTAAACATTTTCTTTTCATTTAAAGATTGATTACCAAAGCAGAAAGTTACTGGCTTTTCAGCATCATGGCTTGACACACCAAAGGTGAATTTAGATGATACTTTATCAGGTTGAGTTAATGCAGAGCTTTCTGATGTTTCGATGAAATATGAATTTTTTTCACCACAAGCAACACACTTGGGAGCACTCCTCTGATTATTAATCAAGCATGTTGGGCAATTCCATGATCCCTCTGCTTTCTGTGGTAACTTTAATTTAAACAACCCTATTTTTTCATTAGAAGAGATTTCTGTATTCTTAGGTTTCATAGCAGTGCATGCAATACATTTTTCATCACACTCTTTATTGCTTACTAAACAAGTCTGACAACTCCAGGATCCCCCTGAAGTAACTATGTTTAACTTTGGCTGAATAGAAGGTTCATGGGAAATTAATTTTGGTTTAGGAGTTTCACATGCAACACACTTTTCAGAATCTGATTTATTGTTTATCAAACAAGTGGAACAGTCCCAGGAACTTTCTGGTTTAGAAAATTTAGAGGATAACAGTTTTATTTGGGGAACTTGTGCAATACTGCTAGTAATTGGAAAACTAAGCTTTTCATTTTCTATTGGTTTTAAATGTTCACAGGCTACACATTTAACAGCCTCTTTATTATTCTGAACAAGACAAACATCACAATCCCATGACCCTGACGGCTTAACTGTTTGTAATTTCATTTTATTTTTAGCATTATCTTTTTTAGAATTTTCTGCAGAACTAAGTTCAGTAGGTAATACAGCTTTTTGAGGTTGCTTTATTATAGGTATAGGTTCACTAAATATATAACATTGTGTTGTTGGAGTTTCAAGGGGGTTTCTAACAGCTAAAATACCTGGTGTGGAGAATTGAAATGTTTCATTAGCAGATATTGGTTTATTTTCATTTGAAATAAAAGGCTTGGCCAAAACCTCTGTATTAGATGACTGAAATGAAGAGCTGAAAGAAGGTACCGAAGTTAAAGAAAAGGACACATTAACAATTTCAGGTAAAGTGTTCACAATATCTTCTCCTTTGGGTGCTGAATAATGAGTACTTGTACGTTCTCGTCTTAATTTGCCAATATTTTTAGATGAAGAATTGCCTGTTTTTGAAGTGTTAATATTAGAGTCAAGCTGAATTTCATTTAATGGTGCCTTCTCTGTCACAATTGGTTCAGGTTTAACAAAAGTAAAACTTTCCATCGGATTTAAAGGTTTTACATTTGACAGTAATAGGTGTTTATCTGAAGTAGTGTTATTGGTAGATAAACTGAATCCTTTTTGAGAAACCTTTGCAGTGTCTAGGGTGGCTACAGGAGGTTTACTGATATCAAGATCTTTCTTTTTAGATGAATCTCTCAATTTTTGACTGAATGTTAATGGAGAAACTAAATGCTGCATTGAAGGAAGCTTGCGTGAATCTTTAACAGGTGAGGACATTTTATCTAAGGTTACAAGTATTTTTTTAGCTGTTGCACTTGTAACTGCATTTTTCTTTGCATATGGAAGTGGTTTTGCTTTCATTTGGGTAAGTGCAGTACATGCTTGCTTAGATACAGGTGATGTTTTTTGTCGCTTAATTGAATTTTGTCTATATGTTGAAGAGCCTCCAAATTTTGTTTGTCCACTATAAAACAATGATTTGTTCACAGATGACAAATCCAATGTGGTGTTCATTGAGCTATTCAAATTTTGTGACCCAGGATTGGGGGAAATAAAAGCAGAAACATTGAAAGCAGGTTTTGATGCAAGAGAAACTTTTTGATTGTTTGATACTACATCAACTTTTTCATCATTCACAGATGATTGCTTGCTGGAAAAAGACTGTAAAGAGTCAAAACTATCATTTAAAAATGAAGGGCGGTTTATAGTACTTTCAGAGGCTCTTACTTTATCATAGAAGCCCAATGAAGGAGGTTTAACTGCAGTTGATTGCACAATAGAGTCACTATTTCCCTCACGGACTAATAGTTGAATTTTATGATTTTCACTTGTTTTAAATGTTTGATTGGGTTGTATATTAGTTTCATTGTCATCACTATCATCACTTTCTAGAAAAACATTCTTTTCAACCTAAATAGAATGAATTGTGAAAAGGTATTAATGTATATCTTACCAGCACATTTAGAACTTGACTACATGATTTAATGAAAAATAAAACCTACATAAAAATTATTGCCTTAAAACTGTTTGGAAAAAGGTTGTATTTTACCCAAGTGTGTTACCTTTTGGCTCTGCTTCCACCAAGAGGATATCCAAGTAGGAACAATATAATTTGAAACTCTTCCTAGTAAGCTCTAAAAGATGATACTCTGGATTAATACTCTATTTGCTCAGTTTTTGGGAGACAATTACCAATTTTAATATAGGGTATGCAACCTATAGACTCATAGCTTGTAGAATGTTTGATAACTATTCTTAATTATGAAAACTATTATAAAGAAAGTTTTATCTACTGAACAAAAAATAATTTTTGGGTAAGAAAGTATTTGTTCCTTTTTTCCTGTCATTTCCTGATACCTTTATAGCACTTCAGAAAGTATTAGTTGTTGGATCACTTATTCAAATGTAATAATCACAACAGTTATTCATACAGGAATGATTTTAACAGTACGAGTAAATTTATTATACTTACATTTTATAAATACAAACATAAGCTTTTAATGGCTTTTATAACAAATTATTATATAGGAATATTAAGAACTATTAAATTTTATTTCAGATTAAAGTAACTTTTAGAGAAAAAGTTTTGTTTTTTATTTGTTTTGAATTTCAAAGGTTTAATTTAATACTGACATGTCTTTGACTTTTTCACTAGATTTAAAAACTAAAGAAGGTATCAACTTTAGGCTTTCTAATATAACATCTTAACATATCTTAACACTTCATAACATACCATAATATAGTATAACATATAACATGTCATAACATATCATAGCATATCATAGCACATCAGAGCACATCATAGCACGTCATAGCATATCATAGCACATCATAACATATCAGCACATCATAGCATACCATAGCACATCAGAGAATATCATAGCATACCATAGCACATCAGAGAATATCATAACATATCATAGCACATCATGGCATATCATAACATACCAATAGCATCAGAGAGAAAAGATTATAAATGGCTATTTTCTTGTTACAAAAATCTGATTCAAGTTAAATGTAGTTAAAGATTGAAATAATATTTAAAATATTTTAATGAAACAATTGATAAAAAATTAGCAACTTCTAATTTCAATATGTAACTTAAATTCATGCTGCCATATTTCTGGAAATGGTAATTGTGACTGGAATTTTTTAACTTGCAAGATTTTGCATCAATGCAAACTCACTTAATTCTAACCCTGATTGTTTTTTTTTAAACATGGAGGCCTTAAAAATAAATGTAGAAAAGAAATTGCACAATTGATAAACTATGCTACCTAATAAAAAATACAAATTATTAAAATATTGTCTGGAGTCTTAAGTCCTTGATATTCAAGGCACTGGCTCAGGTCTTAAAGTGTAGACATTTAGCTAACTTTAAATTCTAATATTAGATAAATTTATTTAACAACTTTAGTGTGGAAAACCTTGAATTCCATTTCAAACTCCAACTTTGTTAGATTGAGTTATTTTTTGGGATTGTTATACTCAAACATAATTTAATCCTTCCTTGCATAATGATGGAAATATCCATATAACATTTAGAAAAAAAAAAATTCATCAGAACAAGTGTAGCTTAGTGTAATTTTTTTGTTACAGGCAACTTTTATATAGATTCTTGCGTGAAAAAAAACATACCTATCAAAAGAAATCAAATATCTAATCCATTAAAACATGTTTGAACTTGTCATTCAGCTGTTTTTTGTGCTTAGAAAAAACACATGAATTCTTGAATATATCTTTTTAAGTAAACTGAAGACTTTTTACTATCAAAATTCATAAGTGGAAATTAGGCTTGTTACAAAGTTTCTATTATTTCAGTACTATTTGTATTGAATACTGGAAAAATTATTCTCAAAACAATGACAGAAATTTCCATCACCATGCAGTTAGCTTCACTTCTAATATATCATGAAAATATTTTTGTACTTTATCTGTTGCCTTCTCTGTTTCCTTAATAGAACATTGGGAAGCAACAAATCTCAGTCAATCTGTTGTAGTAATCTGTTTCAATATTGAAAAATATGGGAACAGATCAGTACAGAAATACAACAGTAATAAGAATGAGAAATCAGTCCCCCGCTCTTCATCAGGGTGACCACAACTAGAATCCTATTTTAGTTAAAGGATTTGATTTATTGCATTTAAAAATCAAGAAATTTACCAGTAATAATCATGAGCTTTATATTTATATTCATTTTATATTTATTGTATGTTGTTTTGTAAAAAGACTTAGAGGAGAGGGAAATTGAAGACTACTTTGAGCATTTAGAAAGTAGTTGGCTATCGAAGATGGCCTTGATGATGATGATTTAGATGTCTGATGATGATGATTTAGATGTCATTGATCCCCCTCTTATAGAAGAGGAGGATCACCATGGAAGATCCAAAAACTTCTCATTCATCTATTCCTACCAACATGGCAAGTTTTTCATTTGAAAAATAACAATTTATATGGAGAAAAGTGAACATGACTTATGATAAAGAAAAGGTTACTTTCTTGGGAAGTTCTACAGCTTTGGATGAAAGCTGTAGAACTTCCCAAGAACTTCTCTATTTACTTTTTAAGAAATCTGATTTGAACGCCTTTTTTAACATACTTTTGTGCATGTCAGTTCAAAAGTTTCCAAGCACTAGATCATACTGAAAAAATTTGGACATGAACCGATTTCATCCACAATGTCACTGAACATATTTGAAAAAATGAAGTTGTTAGTGCTTTTCA
Organism: Hydra viridissima; assembly: GCF_058129835.1. Taxonomy (NCBI): domain Eukaryota; kingdom Metazoa; phylum Cnidaria; class Hydrozoa; order Anthoathecata; family Hydridae; genus Hydra; species Hydra viridissima. Next base: position 9,286,047 of record NW_028324309.1, read on the forward strand.
ACAACAATCTTCATAAGCCTGTAGGCCATCCGGAACACGACAGGCTTCACAAAATTCAACTTGTAATTATGCACCTCATTTTTGAAACAGTACTGATGGACCAAAGGCTTTTTGTGGATGAACAGATGTGTGCAACTAAAGTAGGACACTTCCTGAAACAATATCTACCTCATAAGCCCTACAAATAGAGTTTTATTTCAATTTTTGGCACAACAAGGAGTTTACACTATGGGAACTGTACAAAAAAAATAGGATTTCAAAGAATAAATTACCAGAACGCAAAGATTTAAATGAAGAAATCAGTGCTCATGGGTAATTATGAAGAGAGAGAATCTACAATAGTGTCAATATTAGTTGTATATTGTGGAAGGATAATAAAATAGTAACTTTACTATCCACCTATGCTAGAGCAATCCCTATAATAGAAATGTTAAGGTATGATAGATCAAAAAAAGAAAAAACAGTATACTTTGTATATTGTCTAAGAATATAATAAACATATGGGGGGAGTAGATTTAATAGATAGCTTTCTGGGAAGAAACTGTAAAGGTCTGAGATCCTAAGTGGTACCTGTGCATTTTTTTTTCCCTCCATTTGTTGAGTCTTGCAGTCATTAATGCATGGATTGTGTATAGAAAAAAATGCTTAAGAACAATATGAGCCTAAGAAAAGTCTGCTATCATTGGGTCAGTTCAAGAATGAGTTGGTCTTTATGTTATGTAACAAAGGAACCAGCAAAGATGCAAAAAGGGGGCACCCAAGCAGTTGCATCCTAGAAAAGGAATTACAGTCAAAAAGAAGAAAAGGAACTACAGTCAAAAAGAAAAAAAGGCTCTCCAGCTCCTTCACCTCCAAAAGATATAAGGAAAGATGGCTTGGAACACTTGCCAAAAGTAGCTGGGTCACTCTGGTGCAAATTCCCTAAATGTAAAGGGTATTCTATAATATCATGCAGAAAATGTGGAACTAATTTGTGTCTCAATAAAAATGATTATTTTTTAATTATTACCATGAATAAAACTAGAAAAAAAAAATCTACTCCTTTTATATATCGTAATTTTTAGTGGATCGCTGCAAAACAACCCCAGCAAAGTCCAATGCCACAGATTCAACGCTATAAAGCTGAGCGAACACAAGAATTCTGCACAGCAACACAATTACTATTCTTTTCCAGAACCATTTTCACAAGGTTGCAACCTTCCAATTGACTATTGTGCATTCAGGTGGATATTACAAATCTAGCATTCTGCAACTCTGTTGTAGCGCATCACTTTATAACAACTTTGAGCAGATGGTACCCTCTAGCCAAACTTTCAATAATCAACATAATAAAATGTACTCTTGACAATAGTATCACTTCACTATTGTTCTGCTGGTACAAAAAGTAAAAGTCAACAATAGCGGTGCTAAACAAGGAAAGGACAGTCAGGTAAATTAAAAGTCAGAAACACAAAAAAGTAAATCCTGCTCTCATCTGCATCTTTCATGGATTCACATAGCTGTTGAGACAGATCAAATCATTCAGTGCAAGTGTGAAACATCTTTTGTAAATTAAATCAACTGAATGTCACTTAATGTTAGAAACTGCAGAAAAATACTGGCTGTAGATAGTGACAGTGAATTTTCTTTTTGTCAAAGAATCCTGCAATCTTTTAAGAGACCTTTTTTTAAAAGAGTTCAGAGATATTGTGAGCCGACACAAGGGGTTGTGGAAATTTAGCTTTTGATTTAAGTGTGACAAGTATGTGAATTAAACTTGACTTTAGTTTTATGAAAATTATGTAAATTAAAATCATGTAAACTAAAATCTTTTTAAATATAATTTTATCTTCAACTACCAGATTTCATTTTAACTTTTTATGAAATTGCTTTTTATATATAAAGGTTCTTTATCTTATACATTAGCAATTTCTTTGTGCAGAGATAGAGAAAATGGTGCTTGGAATAAGTGTCAAGTATATGGCATTGACCTTAAATAATGGTGATCTAAGGATTGCACCCAAAAAGGTCTTCACCTTATGTCTAAAAAAGAATTAAGGGCGCTAGCCTTAGCCTTAATCTTAAGGGAATAGCCTTAAATATGTCTGATTTTTTTTTTTTTTTAGATAGGTTACTACTGTAATATCTTTATTGCATAAGTTAAATTCGAAAATTATGTATAAAAAAAAAACTTTCTTGACTTACTCAAGAATTAAATATTAACTTAACTATTTTTGTTAAACTGCATTTAATTTATTTTCAACAAAACTAATTGCAAAGTCTACAAATAAAAACTATAACTTATATTATTTAATTATGAAACTTTTTAAAGCACGAATGCATTTCAGACTAAAACGAGCAATAGCTAATGCAGCATATGCATATTAAAAACATTAAACCGGTATGTATGTTTGTGTGTGTGTGTGTGTGTGTGTGTGTGTGTGTGTGTGTGTGTGTGTGTGTGTGTGTGTGTGTGTGCGTGTGTGTGTGTGCGTTTGTGCATGTATAAACATAAATATAGTGATATTTTTTTATTACCTGACCCTCATCTATATAGTCATTGTCATATCCATTCTCTGACCGAATATTTCGCTTTTTTGCATATGGGTTTGCTCTGTGGCTCTTCGAAGATTTAGATTTAATTTTTCGAGATTTATCATGTAAAGTGATATTGTTGTTATTATTCATTTCTTTTTACTTCGTATACTATTCACAAAATGTATATATTTTATCACGTTTTTTTGGATACGTTACGACACCATCTTTGATAGAAAATGGCGGTAGATGCCACCCAAAAACCATTGCGACATTTTAAATTTATTTAAATTAAGGTGGAAATACACGATAAGACATTGAAAATGCGAATTAATATGACTGATTTATACGCATTTGCATTACGGGTGTTGAAATATTTACCAAGTCAAAGTTTCGAAATTCTTCATCGTCTAACTCAATAAATGCAACTTCAGAATTTGAAAAGTATTTTTCAAAATCTTTTATTTTTTTTTATGTTCTTTTGAACTATTCAATAGAAAACAAAAACTCTTTTTAGACATACTTTAGGACAAATACCAATTACCTATCCACCAGATAAGCTACAGGGTCTCACCATTTGCTGGTACCTATAGTTTACCAAAGTGGGGTAAAGAAAACATAAAATAGTTTAGTTATGATAATTAGGATACTAGAAAATAATTAAAAACTACTTCAAAACATAAAAATAAAAAAAGTACGAAATACTTCGAAAAGTTTGGTAATGTTGCAATCTTACTTTTAGATTGCAACTTCTAAAAGTAAAATTGAAAGGGAAACTAAAACAATTGAGATTTGAGTTTTAATCTTTCTAAAAACAACCAAACTATACCAATATCTCAGATTTATTTTGGTTTAACAGCAGTTGTGCTTACACATCAATTAGGAGTATTCTCAAAAAATTCTGAGCGCAACTCAAAGTCCTTCCTAAAATTTCCTCTGACAAAGTTTGACTGGTTTTAAACCCAAACTTGGTATATGGCTGCAATCTTTTGAATTATTGTAATCTTTTGACTTTTATTGTATACACATGGATTTTGAGCTTCTTTCATCTCGTGAACCATTCATCTTCTTTCGATGACCATCTTGAATGTGAAATTAGATTTCTTGAGAGTAATTCCATCTAAGAAGATCTTGGTTTAAAAAATAATGCATCAAATTACTGGTATTATGGATTAAAACAAGCATTTTGGATTCATGTAATGCAGTGCACTAACATTACAACTTCGCAATAACAGTAAAGATCTGATGTAGCAAGAATTGCTTGAACTACTAGAAATGTCAATATTTCAATCTACTTAGCATTTTTTGTAATCATTTTGTAACGAAAGCTATTTGCTCAGCACTAACTGAGTCTTACCAACCTTATTAAATTTTCATACCTGTTTTCTGAAGTACAATGATTAGTAAGACTAGACCTAGGATTGATCTGATATGTCTGCATTAGTTTTTTGTGTGTCAAAATTTTCGGGCATCGGTAGTTGTTTTTCCGTTTCTTTAAACTTGGCAATTCTTCAATCGGGTGAGAAGCTTATGAAAAAAATTGACTTAGTTTCAAAAAAGATTTTTTTGCAAGTATTTTGGAAAATTTAGGCATCTTGAACTTTTAAAAAAACTCTATAAAATGTTTTAATACTGTATTGAAGAACACTGGAGTTTCCAAAACAAAATTTATTAATCTTTTTCCAGCAAATAAGTTTCCACCTATAACAATTCAAAACTTTTCTCTTAGAAAGAAATAATGAAAAATTTCAATCTGAAAAAAAACTCACGGAAATCGAGAATTTTAAAGTTACTTCTTATAAACTTTTATTGGTCCCCTCAAAAGGACTTTTTCTATTTTTTTTTTTTAATATTAGGTATCCATATTTTCAAACTGTGAAACTTACATACATTTACGTACAGAATGTTTATATGCCTTGTAAATGTAAACAGTTGATATAAAGTAATCTGAATTATAATTGGGCTAGCCTAAATTATATTGAACTAGCCTGAATTAGTCTGGACGAAATGAAGCGGAATACCCTTTTTCATGATTAGCTCGAAGTTTTTTTTCGTAAAAAAAAAAACTTGCTTTCTAAAAAAAAAAAAATTTATTCAATAGTAGTAAGATAAAAAAAATTATATACAAATATTCATATAGCAGTCGTAAAAAGACTGTGTACCTTTTTTCAGAACCCCTCTGCCATCAAATATGAAGATTTTACGAATTTGTCAAATTTAGTAGTTTATTTATCCCTCATATTATTAAATAAAACAGTTATTTATGGTTTTTTTATATTCTTCGTATGACCAAATGCATTAGACATGGTTTAAACAACGATGGGAAAGGTTTCGCTGATTTTTCTTATTTTTCTTATTTAAGATTTTATTATTTCTCTTAGATATTAAAGATCGAAATAACAAACAAATCGGATTTCTCTTAACTGATAACAATGCTATGTTTGAAATGGCTTTGTTGTTTTTAACGGGAACTTGGTTAATATGTTTGCTTGTCCACACGTTAAAGGAGTGATAGGAGAACAATCAAACTTGGGTTGGTTAATTGAAGAAATCTTTCCCTTAATCCAAGTTGATTAGAAATATTCGGCGGCGTTTTAGCAAAGGTTTGGTAAGTAAAACACTTTACGTTGTATTTTTATCAAATTTAAAAATGTTTTAAAAAAGAGAACTTAGAATATTAGTTCAAGCTGTTGATCAAACGTTCGTCAAATCGTTGAAAAGTTGTTACTGAACAGCTTTAATTATAATTGGAATGTTCAGAAGAAAGAGGCGAGGTTGATGCGTACTGATAAGATCTAGTCATATATAATTCGAAAAACTTCATGATGTCTCATTGAAATTACTTAAAAAGTTCACACATTTAAAACATGTGTTTCTATAAACATCGCAATTCTGAAGGCGATGTAGACGGAGAGAGACAAAAAAAAACACATGATTTAAATGCCTGTTGTTGTTTGTGGAAGAGTTGTATTCCAATCTTATTTGAAAAAAAAAAATAAAAATTGCAAGTTATTTTAAGGAAAAAAAAAAAAAAAAGCCTTCAATTACTTTTTCATTTTTAGTTTTATAAATTTTTTTAATATCTATGCGTAATTGCCAGCCTTTTTTAAACATGATTTGGAGCGTTTAAAGAGTTCACGGTTTGTTCGCCACTTTTTTTTTTTTTTTGACATTAATTTGATTGGCGTAAATACGTAAACTTTATTTGACGGATTTGCAAAGTAAATTTTAAACATTGCGCCGAATATTTTTCTAAGGTTAGGTCAACAAGTCTTCGAATTGCACTTCTTAACTTAAACAATCAAATATCATATCAAATTTCAATCATATTTATAAATGAAGACAAATCTTCCAACAACCTCGGGAAATATCATTGAAATAGCACTCTTTAGGGATGTCAGCATACGAAAACCCTAATTGTGGACGTTGTGGAAAGAAAGTCTATCATGCGGAGCGTATGGCAGGTGCAAACACATATTGGCACAAAGTTGGGTGTTACACTTGTAAAGTATGCAACGTAAGGTTATCTTCAACTACAGCAGCTGAAGCCAACGATGGTATAATTAATAGTTTTAATATAATATAATGCCTTATATCAGTGATATAATACCTTATATTTGATATGCACTGATTTTGTTTGACAGTGTTGATCTTTTTAACTGATTAAAATACGTTTATATGGAGAAAGCACAAATTTAAATAAAGCATAAGAAATTATTTTATTCTTTTAACAATTGTAATCTTTGGTTCGGAATATTTATGAGAAAATATTACCATCTAATATTATATTTCAGAACACGAAATATATTGCAAATCATGTTATGGGAAATTAAGAGGTCCTAAAGGTTATGGGTATGGTGCTGGTGCCGGTACTTTGAGTATGGATTCAGGCGGTAGATATGAAACCAATACGGGACCTCTTGTATCAAGCGATTCGGAAAAATATTTAGGAGGAAACAGATGTCCAAGATGCGGCGGCTCAGTTTTTCATGCAGAGGAGGTTATTGGTGCTGGTTATGTAAGATTGTTTGTTTTTTTTAAATGCAGTTTTTTTTTAAATGCAGTTTTTTTAAAATGCAGTTTCTAGAAAAATAGAGCAGATATTTAACAACCCTAAGTTATGAATAAAATTCAGAATTTCTAAGAAAATAGTTCAAGATTTTGCTGATACAAGTTATGTTTTTAATAGTCTTGGCATCGGCAGTGTTTTAATTGCTTTAATTGCAAAAGGAAACTGGATTCGACTAACTGTCAAGAAAATGAAGGGCAAATATATTGCAAACGTGAGTGAGATTACTGTCTGCATTGAGAAAAATTAGATTATTTTGTTTATGTATTCATATTGATAATTTAATTTTGTTTAGTATTTAAAACTATGTTTGAAACTGTCACAAAATTATGCTACAAAATTATTTCACAACTTTTCCTGTCCTTTATATGACTTTTTACTTAATCATTTTAGCGTGCTACGGCCATCAATTTGGACCGAAAGGCTATGGTTTCGGCGGAGGCAGCGGTGTTTTAACCCACACTTCTTAAATTGTTTTGAAAAAGGTTCCGAAGAAAGAAACTGCGTATGATACTATGATTGCAAAACTTTGCAATTATAAAGTACATGAAGTCAAACTTTTAAAATTCAAGATGACTGTGAGATTTTGTTGCTAAAAAAATTCATTTTCAAAACTAAAGAGAAATTTTTCATTTCTTTTATTTTAAAAATATTTCTCGCGAGCAATGTTAACGCACTTTGGTTTTTCATTAATTCTATTTATTATGTAAACTATGTATAAGATATGCTACGTTACTGTACTTCATGCTCGTCGATGATTTCATAATCTAATCACTTACATTTTTTGGCCATAGTAAGTTTATCAACAGATTAATATTAAGTCAATCCGCAGATTAATATTTGGATTAGAATTATTTATTTGAATTTGTTTCAATAATATTTTGAAGTGAACAACTGAATTTAAACGATGCACCTAAAAACAATACTTTGAATAAACGTTTCATATTTCAGCATTTTCGGACTGTATGATATTTTATATATATATATAATAGATTTTAAATTCAGTAAATGGCATAAGTTTTTTTTTATAAAAAAGTTTTTTTTTATCCATTTTTTATATTTAAAAAAAATTAAAATGTTGACAATGTGAAAAAAGTAATATCTTGTTGCAGTCCGAGCCTTTCGTTTTACATTTTCATCTTTCAAAATTTTCAATAGGATTTAAATCTGAGGATTGCGCCGGCCAATCCAACTGTTTTCTATCATTATGTTGAAACCATTTCTTAGCTCGACAAACCGTATGCTTAAAATTATTATTTGCCTAAAGCAACGGCATGTTATTAGCATCTGGAAGCATTATTTCTTTAAGTATATTGAAGTAAATATCAGCTGTCTTAATTTCTTTTATCAAGTGAAAAGACAAATACTTGATGACGAGAAACATCACCACATCATTATGCTTTCACCGCATAATTTTACTGTTTTTTAGTGTAATGTGGGTCAAACTTTTTATTTTGTGATTAAAAAAATATTTAACCTGTCCACAAAACATGCCACATTTCTTTTCTGACCATGGAGAATATATACAGCAATTCACTTTTTCAAAAAAGTCATATTTTTTGGTGTTCTTGCCTATAAATAAGTTTCTTCTAAATTAGCCTTAGCTTATTTTTAATATTTTTGTGGGAGATAAGCGGATCTATTTTTAGCTTCACAAATAAACGATTCATCTTCTCCAAAAGTTAATTTTCTTTTTAACCCTTTAATTTTAATATTTTTTTGTGGCTTAAGAGCATTCTAATCGTTCCAATAAAGCGTCCTTTTGGTCATCCCAAGCGTCCTTTTTTTCTTAAAATCTCTCGATATGCTTTTCTACTATTTTTAAGTTGCTGAATTACTAAGAGTTCACCCGAGGTGCTATGTGCCTTCTTTCCCGTAACATCCTAAGTTAAAACGTTGTATGAAAAGTTTTTTTTTATACATTCTGTCACCACATTTACTTTAAATTAGTTTAATTCCTACCACATAATTCATAAAGAATTAGGTTTTCATTGAATTTTTATTGGACTGTATCTTTTTATTTCTTTTGCCAAGATCAATACACGTGTTTTTACTTAATGTAGATAGTGAACCAAACATTCATAGAACACTTATCAAACTTTAAAACACGTCTCTTTACTTAATATAGATAGTGAACAGAACATTCATAGAACACTTATCAAACTTTAAAACTAGAAAGCAACAACACCTTTTTGAGAAGCATTAACAATTACAAATTTAGGAAATTAACTATTGCGAATTTATCATTTTTTCCATCACAGTATCATCTTTGTATCCATACAAAATTCAACCCAAAATTTAAATACCCCTTTTAATTATATGTTTCTGATTCATTCAAATAGAAAAAACTAAATATAAAATAAAGAAAATGCTTAATATACCCAAATTAAGATTATTTTTTAGTCATGTTGGTATTTACTTCCATCTTATACAGCGTTAAGCTCTATATACATATAGGATTAGTTGATACATTTTTTGATTTCTTTATAGAATGCTTTTCATTAAATCATATTAGCATTGCCCAAAATGCTTTGTAACTCAGAAAATAACTCATAGATTTTAATAATCACACGTTCACAGAGTGATAACACTATCTTTCATAGATGAAACTATGAAAGATAGTGTTTTCACTCTGTGAGTGTTAAAACTTTCACTCTGTGAGCTTTGGTTAATACTAATTGTTGAACTACTTGCTTCCATTTTTTCCTTGAGATTGTTTACGCAGGCCACAATAAATTTAACAATAAATCGTTATGGGTTTCTTGCCACTCAAATTTTTCACTATTTAAACTTTTAGCTTTCTTTCTGAACAATTCTAATCTGAATTTTTGAGCGATCTGAAAAAAGCCAACAATAAAATTGACCTCACAACTGCGTATAGTATGTAAAATTAAAAAGCAGAATTAATACTCTAAAATGAAATCTACGTGATTAAGGACTGTTTAAAAGGTGTCTTGTAAAGAAACCAATGTTTTTTTCTATAAGAGTTGTATGGTTGGCCCAATTTACTTTTCTGAAGGTATCCTTATTCAAGTTGTAAAAGTAATCTCTTTGATAGATTTATAAGTTAGATAATCATGACATTTTCATTAGCAGCAAAGCCAAAAAAAAAGTTAAACTGATTAAATGATGGAGATGATGGTAGTGAGAAGTATTTTTTATAAATTCTAACTATTCGTAAAAAAATACTTTCAATAATGATCTGAGTACCAAATGTGGTAAAGAGGTCAACAAAAAAGTAGAACGATTGCTAAAAATGGGCTTATGAAACATGCACAAGTGCAGATTAAGCAAACAGTTATATTTATGTATATTCCAAAAATTCTTAACATTTGGTAATTTATCCAATTTTTTATTGAAGTCTGAGCACTCAACATCACTCGTTCGAACCATATTTGATGGGCAATATTCTTTAAGGCTTTTAATTACTATACAGCTATTGCATTTAATGGGGTAGTTATTGAGCGAACACTAAAATAACATATTTAACAATGAACTTTTATTAAAAAGCAATTTGTGTAAAATTAACTATAATCCATAGCAATTGACAAATGTATTTATTTTAACACTAAGTATAATGAATGACTTTCTACTACTAGTTTATCACAACGGTAATGAATTTGAAAGGAATAAACTTTGAAGACTTTGGAAATCAAATTTTATTTAAATTATTATTAGGTATTAGCATAAGGTAAACAACATAAAGAAGCAATTATTGACTGAGGATTTGAAAACTGAGACATTCCATTGGAAATAAGTATATCCATCCCTCTTTGCATTTTGTAATAAGCCATCATATAAAACGCGTACCCGTTGTTTTGATCAACTACCAACAGTTAAAATGAAAGAGAAAGAATTTATTTATCATAAATTCAAACTAATTAAGTTTCTTAATCTGCATATAAATATCTGCAGATTCATAAAAATAAAGCTGTGTATTGCCACCCAACTTCTCCCAGCATTTGATTTAATTAAACCAAACGTAAAGCACTTGCAACTGTAAAAACTATGGTCATAAAAAAAATGAACATTTTATCAAAAGGTTTGTACAACCGCTGTACAAACCTTTTGTAACTTTGCAAAGTTACAAAAGGTTTGTACAACCACTGAGTACTATTTAACAACTGATATATATATATATATTATATATATATATATATATATATATATATATATATATATATATATATATATATATATATATATATATAGAAAAAGTTTAATTTTTTCAGAAAGCATATAAATATATTTTTAATTCTTTGTTTAAAATGAAAATAAATCTTACAGTTTACCTATTTACCTATAATTTATTCGGAGGATTCTGTGCAGGCTTACAAAAAGAAACTTAGGCTAAGAACAACATTCTAGATAAAAAAAAAAAAATCAGTTTTACAAATGATCAGAGTTTCCTTAGGAAAATTTTCTATATGAGTAATTGAACTTTATAAATAAAAATCCAATAAATAAATAACGACTAATAAATGTTGGCAACAAAATATCTCACACATATACATCACACAAAACTAATACATACATAATCATATACATAATTATATACATAATCATATACATAATCATATGCATAATCATATACATAATTATATACATAATCATATACATAATCATATACATAATCATATACATAATCATATATATATAAATACACACACATATGTATATATGTATCAGTTTTTCTATAATGTCGATTCTAAAATTACATTATTTAGTTTTCTGAAACCAAGTTTTAATAATAATTTTGTTTTTGCATTAAAAAACCATTGATAAGTTTGATAACGAAAGTCAGGGAATCTTCCACTATAAATAATGACGTTAGAAAGACAACCAGAAAGAACGAGCAACCCGAGCCAGTCGCTAATCTTTTCTAGCATGATACCGTACTTTATAATTTGCTCTTCGTTGAAATAGAAACTATACAGATAGGATGCTATAAAATAATTTGTATTGAAAGGAAGCGTTGTAATAACAAACATAAGTACAGCCAAAAAAAAGACAATAATGGTTTCTCGATCTGCCTTATTTGAGGAATTCTTTTTTGTTACACTAGGTGTTATCACTAGCTTAACAGCAGGACGCTTTAGCCTAATACTCTTCCACCATTTAAGTGTGTTTTTTTTTGTAGAAATTTGTGGAACATTTATGGTTAGCTCAGTCATTTCAATCTCTGTAAAAGGTTTCTCCCCGTTTCTGTCAATATTGTTGTTGGAGCAGCTGGATGACACCTGAAGTAAGTTTTTGGGCTCTTCTTTGATTTTATCTAAAAGTTTATTTCCGTTTGTTTCAGAATCTTTCTCAGGTACAATCAACGAAGTTGAAGAATTGCTGCATAAACTTTTTCTCATACAAATAGAATTATCATCAGTAGTTTCAAATAGTTGCGATCTTTTACGCATAGTTATTGTTACACGCACTAAATAATAAGACAGAAAAATAATCGGTATAATGCTCTCAGTAAGCAGTGATAGACCTGAGCTTAATGTTTGTTCTGTACCATTTCTGTAAAATATGAAGCATTCGCCATTACTAACTTTAATCCGAATAAAAGTAAAAATCTTCAGTCCGATACAAGCTATCCAGACAATCCCAACCATGCCATGAATCATATTTTTTGAAAATCGACTAGCAAACGGATGGCATATAGCTCGATATCTTTCATAACCCATCAAGCAAAGTATCCATGCACTGACATTTACAGAAAGTGGTCCTGAGATGGTTAATATTTTGCAAAGTTCTGTACCAATAGTCCATCTGTTATTGGTTGCAAGCAAATATATTAAATGAATGGGTGATATAACGGCATAAAAGCAATCAGCAATGGCGAGGTGGACAACAAACCAACGAAACTGAGCAGCTTTCTTCATCTTTAAGCTGAAGAACAGAATAACTAAAATGTTTCCCATCAAACCACATACAAAAAAGAACGAGTAAAATATGCTTCTTAAGATGACCTCCCAATGGCTCATCATTTTTGTGTTAACAACTATTACTTTGGTTTTTAAGCAAAAGCAAATATTCTTTCCTTTTCATGTATATGCTAATAGTTCTTCAAATTTGATTCCTTTAAGAGATAAAGTATTATTTACTATTAAAAACGAAATAACTTGCTTTTTAACAAGATAAAGAAACCAAATCCGATATTCTGGAGAGGAAATTAATACTATATAACCGGTTCTGTAACACGAGGCACGTTCATAATTTCATGACGACTGGGGAATAATTTAGTAAATGAAGTACATCTTTTCATCAGACTTTTGGTAAAGAAAACCAAATTTGTTTTTAAAGTTGAAACAATTAATTCATAAAGCTTTGAATTGATAAGTAAAGGATATTTTTTTAAAATTTACACAAAAAGCTTTTTCCAGAAGTTTCTGTTCTCCGACTACCAAAGTATTGTTTAAACTTTGACAATCTCTTTTTAAATCTTATTAACAAATAAAGACAATCGTACTTTTTCGACCTAATTTCTAAAGTTCTCTTACTTTTCTTAAATTAGTTGTAATGTGCTTGGTTTTTCTTTTTATTTAATCTATCGGCTTCAGTCTTCTCTTAGCACTTCACTGCAAACGGTTTGGCTTCAGTTAAGAACGACTATAGCAACCAATTCTAAACCAATCCAAGAGACGATCGACTTATCGAAAAAAATGTTTACTTTTTATAACTTTTCCTAAAAAAAAAAAAAAAAAAAAAAAGATACACAAAATAAAACGTTTAACTTAATTACAATGAATAATTGCAGTGTGATGCCTACATTGTTAATATATTTGCTGCTAAAAATTGGTCTACTATAAAGCGGTGGCGCGTCATGAATTTAAAAAGCGCAACAAATTCAAAGAGTTCGAGTCCGTACTTTTTGAAAAATTTTGAAAAAATTTGCAGAACAGTACTTTTTTTGATTCGTTTGATTCCCCGCTTGTTTTGTAAACAGCGTCACAAATAAGCATGGGAATTTCGGCCTTCGAAATCGACGAAATTAAACGAAATTCGTGTTTCAATTTCGGATCGAAATTGAGAACGAAATTTCGATTTTTTGGATTGTTTAATTTCGCGAAAAAATTTCGTATAATTTCGGGTCATTGAAAGTAACGAAATTGACACGAAATTAAACATAAGTTTTAATTTCGAAATTCGTGAATTTGTAATGTTTAAAAATTTCGTCTTTCGAAATTCAATATAAATTTCGATACGAAATTGAAACACGAATTTCGTTTAATTTCGTCGATTTCGAAGGCCGAAATTCCCATGCTTAGTCACAAATAAGTTTTATATACAAATGCTGCAAATAGATTTATATGCTAAAATGATATTTAACGGTCTCACTGCTTTTTATTCACTCAATATGCCACGTTATGAGTACAAACTTGTTCAATATAAGTTTCCAAGCCAACGCGATGCATTTTGAGCAATATATAATAAAGAAGCATTTTAAGTTTTTTACTTTTTCATTTCAACAAAACAATAATCAAACCATGTTAGTAAACGTGGTCACCACATTTTCAATAGAAAAATTTAAAATTAAAAAAATAGGTTCTGTTTAGTAAACACAATAGAAGCAGAAAAATAAAAAGCTCTTTAAATAAAGTTGCTAATGAATGCATCTTAAAGCGTGCAGAGCATCTTTATTAGAAGTTACATGATCATTTAAATAATTCTTTAAAACATACTTGCTAATAAAAATTCTAGAGAACTTACATACATAAACTGACAAAAATTATCCTTCAAATATATAGAAAATCTTCGCTAAAATCTCATTAGAAGCATCTGATAGCCGTAATTATACATTGCAGGGAAAATTTGTCTTATATTATGTTTAAAATACACTTTAAAAGAAACTATTTGTGACGAACAAACACGGCATTAGGAGAACAAAGATATCAACAGTAGGCACTGAATAGATAAAAGATTTTTCAAAAAGTTTGTGTGTTATGTAGGTAATCCAATATATAATAAATCTACAAATAAATTTGAATAGGATTTTTTCAAATTTGTTATTGCGTTTGACACTTCGTCACCTTTAATAGATTTCCCGCTAAAACATTTCTCGATACAGGAAAGAATAAAAAAGTGTTATGAACTTGATGCATCTCTCAATGAAATATTTTGATTATTTCTGATTTCTTTAACTTTTTATTTAAAAAAAAAAAAATTGATTTAACAGCAATCTTTCTGATTGTAAAACTCCATTATCACTTCACAAGTTCATTGAATATAATTTTAATGCATCATTTAATATGTAAAAGAATTTCAGTTTAAAACCAGTTCTATATATTTCTTTGAAATATATAGAACTGGTTTTTCCCCTTAAAGTTCATTTTATATATATATATATATATATATATATATATATATATATATATATATATATATATATATATATATATATATAGTGAACTTTAAGAGGGAAAAAAAATCTTAAGGGGCTTGTGACGTAGGTATATGATAAGCTAAATGCAAACGGAAGCCAATTAAGGAAATAAAAATCAAGCTATTAATCTTCAGTATTTTATATGCTAATTCTTAACCTTAAGAAGGCTTTTTTTAAACTTTTTTTTGCAAATCATGTTAAATAATCTACGGGAGTAGTCTTCATCACTAACTCCTGTGTTGGTTGTTTTAATAACATTTGAATAAATCTTTTTTTATCATTTGTAAGCAGCTAATTGTATAATTGATTATAAAAGCTTAAGTTTCTTAATGTTCAGCAAGGAATATTTCCGGACCGTACAAGTTAATCAAATGTACCTTTGCGAAGTTACAAAAGGTTTGTTGTCGGAGCAGGAGAAGGAAGACGGAGGAAAAGTTAAAAGAATTGTTTCATATTTTCTACTTTCCTTTTTTACCAAAATAAAAAATCAAAACAAAAAATATTGTTAATGAATTTTAACATTGCTTGAAATTAACGGGGTGTTCTCAATCATTTCATTTATTCATTGCTTCATTTATTCATATTTTGGCTAATCCCTACAATGCTGGGACATAATTTGTAGTTTTTAATACAACACGTTCCTTTCCGTTCCTTATTTTAATGTAAGCCTGTTTATATTACTAGTTTATTTAGAGAACTCCGCTTAATGCCCAGCAATGTTAAAAAAAACCGTCATTAAAACGACTAAAGTTAATTATTATCAACTTATCTACTAATCTAAATACAAAGGATGTTAAAAATTCAATTAGTGGAAAGTATTTAAGTAACACGCTTACAATCTACTAAAGTCCTGAAAACAAACTTAGACGATTTCCATATGCACAGTGTCTCCCAACCCCTTTTGTGCCATGCCCCACTTAAACCTTTTTAATTTCCTATGCTTTTTTATATAATGTAAGATTTTTATAATATATACATATGTAACATTAATACAAATTTGAAAATTCAAAAAGTTTGAGTTAATCATAAACTTTATAACTTTTGGGCCCCCTACCCCACTCTTCCCCTGAGGAACGTGTGCCCCATGTTGAAAAACAGTGTTTTAGCAACTAAATTTTCTAACTCCTAATAACATTGTTCGAACTCTATTTAAATTCTTTGCTTTTATGAACATTTTGTATTAGCTTATGTTGAACTTGTGAGCTACTTTAAAAGAAATTTTAAGTTAAAATATAACTAAATTAAATGAAACATCGAAAAGTTCATGTGTTCTGACGATTAGGACTGGTAACTAGAACGTAGTCCTAATGAATCGTATTCATAAGGACTACGTACTAGTTAAATAGTTACTTTGTAAAAGTGTCCGTACGTTTGTGAACAACCAGTCAACTTACTCATCGTTACCTAGGCAATAACTTTGATTGCGTAAGATTATTGGGTTCTGGAGGATTATCTGTAAGGTACTTAACTTGAAGGTATGAATTACCGCACCGATTTGTTGCAGTTTTTTTTTTTTGTAAATCTAGCGTAGATTTTATGATTCATAATTATAACATAATCGATAAAGTTGTATGGTTTTAACTCTCGAAAGTTTTTGTGGTTTTGGTGGTTGACTGCCATTTCTTGTGAATTTCAAAAGTTCCAAAAAAGTACTAGAAAAAGTACTGTATATTTAAATCATTTTATTTTATTTTTTTATGATAAAAATTTTTAAACTTTAAAAGATATAAGAAATGATATAAATAAAGTTGGTAACGTGATTGTTGCCGGAGGATAATTTTAAAATAGGGGAGGTTCTTAAAAAGCGCATAAAAATTGATCAGCTTAAAAAAAAAAAGAAGAAATTTATAAACTTTTTTTAAAAAAACAATTTCATGAGAGTTTGCTAAAAATAAAAAATTTTCTCATGAAAATCTTCTATAGTTGTTCTGCACTTAACATATTAAAACTTATGCATTGATTTTCTAAAAAAAGTAATAACACTAAAAATGTGTCTTCCAAAATGTTTTGATCATTTACTGACCATTGTAAACTTACAAAGTAAAATTGTGACTATATATTCAGAATAACGGTAAAAACTGTAGATTAGTTGTAATGCATTTGTAATGATAACGTTAAACTATGTAAGCGATTGTGTTGAATTTGTGTGATTGTGTTGTAAGGGTGAGAGACAAAAGCAGATACACGAAATAAATTTATTGAAAATAATAAGAAAAGAAAATTTTAAATATATAAGCGCTAGCAAACCAAAAGTTTACCAACCTACAAAAAAACTTTTTTTCTCTGAACACTTTATTCTATTCATTGTTACGTTGACCAAAAAACTGAACTAAGAACAAAATGTTTACAAAACGGTCCGTCACAAACGATTATTTTCAATAAAATGAAATTTTAAACGTGCCTAATTCTTTTCTTTGCTTCCCTTTCAAATTTCAGTATTATACCAAGACAGTTGTGTTTGATCCGGATTTAAGTGTAGACAATACCAAGTTATCCATTCCCTCCCTCCATCCTCCCTCTCTCACTAATTCTCTCTCTTACTAACTGAACGAGTGAAAGAGTTTCACTCATTCACTTTTTCACTCGTTTACTCTCAATAATTAAGTAGTTCCGCTGATATTTCATTTGTTTTCATAATACGCTTACAAACAACGAAATTCGATTTTGTTTTGTGAAATATAAGACAACACCGGTCAATCCCTAATGTTAGTGTATTTCCAATCTAATCTCTTTAAACAGTTGTTTATTTCTAAAATAGACAGGTTTGAATTTTCGATGTTGTGGCGCAAGACTTTTTATTATCAAATTAAAAAAACTTCTGAGCTTGTTTCTTACTGGTAAAGTTTTTTTCCGTGTTGTTTTTCAACCAATAAACATTGTTAAGAAAAAAAAAAAAAAAAGGAAAAAGAGAAAAGAGCAAGGGGCGTCGTCTTATGGTTCTATTTAAAGAGCTGGAAATAATTATTTCAAAGAAGGCGTCATTTATGAAAATAAATGTTAAAAGACCACATTCTATATTTGCAAATACAGCTCCACAAACAATAAAAATTTGACATCAATGACTAAGAAAAATGACAAACTAAGATAAATTATTAACTCTAAAATATCGCACTTCTAATTAACTACTTTTATTTGTGGATGATCCCACCATACACGCGCGCGCTCGCGCTTGATAACCAACTCTGCGCATTCAGAAAAGTAGTTTTTTTAACATATTTTATTCTTTTACAAAGAATAACAGTCAAAGTTTATTTGAACCCGGCATTTCTTAACTCGCAGACCTTTTTTTAGTTTGAATTCAAATTTTTTAGTTTGAATTCAACTTGAGTTTTTGTAAGTTAAAAAAAATTTGGAAAATAGTTTTAAGAATAATTCTATTCCATATTGTTTTTTTTTAAATTTGTTTCACAGTGTAACTTTGTCTTTACAACCACAATTTTTGTTTTTACATCGAAAATTTCTTTTTTGCAACCAAAGAATAAACATTTACTACCATTATTTTTACTGCCATTATTTTTACTAGCTGCATCAAGATTACCGCAACCTTTTTTTTTTTTTGCGGTCACAACTAATAGCGGTTTACTTGGGATGATAGAGAATGATCTAAATCCTTAGCGCTAGTGTTTTCGCGTTAACATAATACTAGTTCTACGGTTAAGCCTCCTTCTTTAAAAAACTATTTTAACCTTTTTCTCTTTTCGCCAGATTTACTGTGACCACATTGGCATCGTTCTAGCATAATATGACTTTTACAACTTTGTCATTGGTTTATAACTAGAAACCTTCATCGCATTTTGTTGCAGTCACTATAGCACAAACGAACATGTCCTCAGATTGTGATGTTGATGATGCGAAGTAGTCTTCTGTTGGGTGATAAGAGCATTGCGTTGCAAAAGATAATCCATGATCTTTAAGTTCCCCTAAAAACACTTGCGCAACAACTTTGTATTTTTCGTTGCTGTTAACTAGACGAGACCTAACAACATCTTCCAACGATTTGCTTAAGTGACGGGATCGTTTATTTGATAAAGATGAATCATACGCTTTAGAGTTAATATACTTTCTTAAAACCTTTGATATAAGGTTTTCCAGTAAAAGATTATCAAACTCTAGTTTGTCACAATCTTTCTTTGAAAAAGAAGTCCTACGAGTTCGAGTTACTTTATCCAATATGCTATTGCTTTTTTTAACTACATTAATTGGATTGAAATTCCCAGATATTGAGATATCCTCGTTACAACTTAACTCCCCGAAGATCAATGGGCTCGCAGATATACCTGTAAAGTCCTTTTCTTGGAAACACATTGGTAAACTCTGACATCTTCGGATACTTGTTGCCCTTTTGCGCTTTTCATTTAAAACAGGCTCGAAATCTGATATATTGTGCGTTGAAGAAAAATTTTCTATATGAAGTACATTATATGGATTTTCTTGAAGAGTTTTTGAACAATTTAGGGATCCTCTTCTGTTTTCAGACAGTTTTAATAATTTATTAGAGGCTTCGTGGAAAAGCGAACCGTAAAGAAACAACGCTCCTGAAAAATGGTTTTGCGGCGAAGTAGGAGACCCAACGGGTGATTGATTTTGAAGATTTGCTATGGTTTTTTTATGTATTTGTTTTGACATACTTCGAAATACCGGCTTTTGAAACATTCTCCTTGGTAAACTCCTGGATCGCACCAAAGAGCTCGAAGGTTTTTCTCTACGTGTTGCAGCCAACATGTTTAATTAACAATAATATTCGACATTTTCCAATGCTATAAATACAATATTTTAAAGTTTACTTCGACATACATGTTTCCTGTTTCTGCACTGTTCAAAATATATTTGTATTTCGGATTACTGCAATATGGAATTAAATAAAGCAAACAAAGGATTTATGTTTACTTATCAAGATATTCTAATTAAAAAAAAAAAAAGTGTGTCCTATCGAAACACTTCTGCAATAGTCTTTGGTTTCAAGGATCAGTTTTAATGAGAGAAAGTAAAAGGTTTTCGCAGAAATTGTAAATTTTAGAAAAGAGAGAGAAAAAGAAACGAGTTTTTGCGTATTTTCTTAATGCATGTCAGCCATCATTTATAACTACTAGACGGAACATAAAGTATAATGCGTGATGCAACGTTTAGTTTCTAGTCGACCTGTGGGAAGTCTGTTTTCATAAGCTTGTTTATTTTTGCAACCTTTTTAATGTGCGCGATCTTATAAAACAAAAAAAATTACCTATAGATTGATTCTCTGAAATAGGAGAAATCCAATTGCATTATTTCTCTTTTACAAAAAGCGGAAGAAAGAAATTTCTTTTCTTGTAGGATTACTAGAACAACGAATAAATTTTCTCGTTACCGTAATTTTCTAACTATGAAGAAATGACTTCGACGTATATTTTAAATTGAATAAGACGGGTATATTTGAAACAAAGTTTTAATAAAGAGAAGCGCTTCTGCTCAATTTTTATTGCTCAAAAGATAAAACTCAGATTTACTAATATTATCAAAAATGCATTTTGTGTAACATCCTTCGTTTTCAATAAAAACAGTATCAAGCATTGCCAACTTCTTTGTTTACTAAACAAACGGAGTGTGTTGCGACAATCTTGTACTTATAACTGTAGTTTACCAGTATTACGTCATTGTTGCATCACAACACGTCTGGACTGATTACAACAGTTTTACTTTGTTAATTACGATTTCTGTAAATGACGCAGCTCGTCCTGTATTCCGGTACGTAAATTGGTGAATCTGTAGTAAGTTACAGTAAAACAAATTGTTGCAAAAATTTCACATTTTATAGCTAAAAATTATTTATCTAGTAAACAGCATAAAAATTGATTATCAAGTATATAAGCACTCTTTAAAAAAAAAAAAGCGTGTGTAGAGTGAGAAGGAGGAGGTGGAGGGTGGGAGGAAAATCTATGGTTTCTCTGGTTTGAAGGTAATATTCATCAAACTTCTACTTTCAGACAAGAAAGCGTTTCAAAAATCTTTTTTCTGCTAAAAAAATTGAACCTGATTTTTTTTTTAAACTAGAAATGAGTTTGAAAAACTTAGTGAATAACTTTTTTCTTACTGCAATATTAAGGTTAACACTTTAATCAAAACCTAATATGCATGAATTAAAAAAATAATAATAATTACAAAAGAGCCTAAATCAAGCCTGAGATTTAAGAATAACTAATGATTAAAAAAAAAGCCATCGTTGAATATATATATATATATATATATATATATATATATATATATATATATATATATATATATATATATATATATATATAGAGAGAGAGAGAGAGAGAGAGAGAGAGAGAAACCAGTTGATATACATATATATATATATATATATATATATATATATATATATATACTTTTCTTAAATTAAACCTGTTACAGTAAAACATCTTCATTTAAAGATGTTATTTTAGATTTTCATCTTTTTTTTTCAAATCGGATGAACCATAAGGATTTTTCTATACAAAAAAAATCCTTAGATGAACAAGATTGCCGACAGGCGTCACTTATCTTGTAAGATTGTAATTAAATTGCGCCCCTACAACATTCAACAAATTGGTTTATATAATGTAAAAAGTGGATTTAGTGAAAGCTTAATTTTGGTTGCTAATACAAATTTAATAAAAATTTTTTTTTAAATGTGAGTCATAAGGTTTTAAATTTCTCACCTTTTTTTTTTTTTTTAAACAACGCAAATTACCTAAGTTTAACTTTAAACTAAATCTGATTAACGAACCAAAGACGTTTTTTTGCATCCAAAGTGTCTGATGACTATATCTATATAACTTTATCTATAAATAACTATATCTTGAATAAACTCGAATTCCATATTTATCACTGATTATATCTATATAACTATATCTATATAACTATATTTTGAACAAACTCAAATTCCAGTGTTATAAATCAAACTGCAGTACATTTTTTTTTTTTTATCAAATGGTATTTAAAACGAATAGCAATACGTCCGGGGAATCCGTGGAACAACCCGCTCTTCAACCGGATTGTTCCGCGGATTCCCAGGATTCTGCGGAACGTTTTCAATCAAGCAGTTGTTTTTAAAAAAATTTATATTTATGCTTTTTTTGTGTATCATTTAGAATTTTTTGTTGTTGTTGTTGTCACGTGGTACATCTGCATGTAAATTATTTTATATTTGGTAATGTAAAAAGATTGAAGAGCAATCTGGGGACTCGACTAAAGTTATTATCTATTGATTGAAATAAAATTATCATTTGGAAGCAGGACTAAAGTAATCATCTAATAACCAGGGACAAAAAATTAAATTTTAATATAGAGTATATATTCAAAAATTGATGCTTCTCGTTTGATTTCTTTAAAAGCAACACAAAAGAAATGTTGAACAGAGAGTATTCATAAGTTACGCTTACTCCGTTCGCTAAAGAAATGCTTGTATTAGTGCCGCTTTATTGATTTTCTTCTAATTTATCTTTGTCAGCATGGTTGCGACTTTTTATTTCTTTGTATGTTATATTTTCAAAATATTTAGAAGATTTAGACTTGCTTTAGTATCTAAAATGATTTTTCCTTTAAAAATCTATAAAAATATGAAACAAAAAAAATGTTTTCATTTTTTTTTTTTAATTTGATTTTGATCGTTTGTTATTGAGTGCCATGTTAGAAAAGCAATCGTATTGTTTCTATGGAAACCCTTAAGAAACTTCGAAAGTGTCACTTCCAATATCATATAGTACAAAAAATGTAAATACTAATTTATGGTGCCACATTTGAACTCATGTGGCACCACAATTTAGAAGGCACCACCAAAAAAAGCTCTATTGTGATCTATTTTAAAAGATTTTAGAAATTATACAGATTTATAATTACAATTATTCACCTCAACTGTTTGCACTATATGAAAAACTAAATTAAGTTTTATTAATAAATGGCTTTGCAGCTTGAACATTTTTTTTTTCAAAGGTATTATGTGATTTTCAGCGCTATGTAAGATTCTAATTAACTCCTGGTTTTTCAATCAGTTACATATCAAAACTCAATTAAATAATCATCACTTTGTTCAAAAGTTTATATAACAAGTATACAATAAATTTATTAGCATAAATAAAAGAAGCAAATTTTTATAGAATTTGTTTTATTTTTATCAGGCGGATCATGCTGCTAGTAGGCGTTTCTTGTTTGTATTTATAACGCCATTTTAATTCCGTAATTTCAAAATCTGTTTAATTGTGACAAATAAAAAGGCACCTATGTAAATCATTTACTTAATAACCCAAACATTAAACTGCAAACCGATATAAAATTCACCATTTAATGGTTATTTTATCTGATCGCAAATTTATTCTAGAAAATGGCAAATAGGGGAAGAGTTATAAATTTTTGGTAATTATAATGGTAGTAATAATAAGATTAATTAAACGAAAAATAGAATTAGAAAGGAAAGATACAAATAATTCATACAAAAAAAAAACAACTAAAGAATGTCAAATTTGGAATGAAATCATCCAAAACCTTGAATCTATGTAAAAGAATTTATGCATAGAGTAAATGTGTCTATGATGTCATTGATATCATACAATGGCGTACTGGTAATATTTTTAAAAGCATTGGTTTTGTCGTAAAAGTGAATAAAATGCTCACATGTTTGTTTCATTAAGTGAATACGCATATCGTTTGCTAGCAAATCGTTTTTGAAATATACACAAGTAAACTTAGATAAGTGGTGCACAGGGTGGTTGACTGATGTTACTGCATCACTAATTTAAGTTTATTTGTGTATATTAAAAAACTGAATGATATGAAGCAACAATAGCTTTTACAAATTTTTTTATTATTCTATTTGGAGATATAATTAACAGATATTTTTAACTATTGTATGTGAAAAATAACATCCTTTACATAAACCCCATTTTCCTTGCAACAAACATGAGCTCTTTCAATGACCACAAAGTTTCAAGTTTTCAATATTAGATTTTTTATTAAAAAAAATTTTAGATTTCAGATTTGAATGTTTTTTTTTTTAAGTTCATGAGTTCTTTCAAGTAGTTTCACAAAGAGAAGATTGGCCAGTTTATTAAAGTAAACCCAGAAAATAGGATCTGAAAAAAAGATCTGAAAGAGGTCTTAAGAAACTTAAGAAGAAAATGAGGAGCAGCTGTTAGCAGTAAAAAAACATCAACTTAACAGCGTTAACATGTTAAAGAAAAATTTAAAGATGAAAATACGTCATATATCCACAACAAGCTTTTAATAAAAACAATAACTGTTTTTCTTTACTACCTGCTATAATGGAGCAATATAAATATATTGCTCCGTTATCAAGTCTTATAAGTTCTCTTCTTTAAATACGTACGTTGACAAATTTTTCCAAAAATGTTTTGCGACTAAAGAGATAGGCGCACAAAGTAGTTAATGAAACAAATTGAGGCAATGATTCTCTACAAAATGAGAGAAACTTTCTCTGATCTTGCAGATTATCATTATCAAAAGATCGAAAATTGGCGATCTTGGTGTCTTTTTTGAATGAGCAGTTATTAGAAACAATTATGCTAAATATGTTCATAGATTTAGACCTGCGAAAGGAATTTTATGCAGTTTGTATTTTAAGAGTTTCTTTTGTTTGTTTGTTTTGTTATTTGTTAAAAAAACTTTTGTTTTTGTTGTTTTTTTTTGGTAACAAAAAATAAAAAATAACTCTAACTTAAATAATTTATTTATGATGTGCCATTACAGACAAATTTTTGCCTAAGTTTTCTGATAATTGTTCAGAGAAACGTCAAAGTTAAATCAATGTCACCATAGGCACATTTAAGTATGTTATCATTGCCACATTTAAGTAGGCACACTATAATCAGAAACAACACCAATAAAAAATATAGTTTCTGAGTTAGTTTCACAATATCCTTAAATTTTGATTTTACTTATTTTATAGAATATATAATTTGTTAAATCAAAAGATATTTTTCAAACAAAAGTATTAGCTGCAGCATCTTTAATCATCAATCGAGAAATGAAAAATAAGGGTAAACTTCAGTTTGTTTGTCAAGGAAACTTCGAGCTGGTTTTTCTTGTATCCTGAGTTAGAAAAGTAAAATCTAAGTGCGCTTTAACTTTAAGATAAGATTTAAAATATATAGGAAGATACAGGCATGACAGCGACGAGAAATTCACGGCGACGCAGCGTTGATATCTTTCTTATGACAGAATATAGAAATGCCGATTATATCTCGGTTACAAATATTTTTACAATCGTGACTATCACACACGCAAATAAAATAAACATGGGCGTTTTGATTTTCCGTTTTTTTAACAAATCGAATATAGAATAAAGTACAAACTTCTATATCCGTCATTGGAAAGATTAATTTAAAAATCCAAATTTAAAATTATTTTTATTTTTATACCCAAAAAGTTACGATTCAAAAAAAAAAAGGTATTCGATAAATCACATGACATCATGTACATGATTACTCACATTATATCGTCATACTATACATTACATTATATCATTATACTGTCTCTGTTAAAAGTGACAGTAATAATTTAATTATTGTAAAGGAGCATGTGGAAAATGACATTTATTATTTAATTATTGTAAGTGGGTGTTGTAAAATGTGGTATTTGTAACCATAGGTGCCGAGTTCATGGGGGAAACAGAGGCAGCGCCCCCCCCCCCCCCCAGGAAATTTATACTAATAATATATTATCACAGATTATCTCGGGGGCGAATAGATACTCTCGCCCTCATGATAATCCGTGATAATATATTATTAGTATAAATTTCCTGGGGGGGGGGGGGGGGCACTGCCCCTTTTGCCCCCTAGAACTCGGCGCCTATGTTTGTAACCTACCTATTATTGTTAATCGTTAGTTTATTGGTGCGTGCTCTCCACACACCTCTTTTTTTATTATATATTCTGTTGATGGAGCAGCTTCGAGCGCTCTTGTATTTTGTACTAGTTTAAATACATAGTCATATACTAAGGATCAGTTTTCAACCCTCGAAATTTTACAGTATCATAATACTCGCATTATATCATTTTGTTTCAATCTTTCAATTAAATTTCGCAGAATTTTGCCATTCGATTAAATACGTTTAATTGATTTTTTTAAATTAATAATTTTTTTTTTTAAAAATTTTTATACCAAAAACTTTTGTTGCTTTAAACTCATAAAAAGTGTTCTATTTTTATGAAATTTTGAAAATTGGATTTATTTTAAAAGACTGATATAGAAATTTATATATTCGTTATTAAAGGAATAATCAAACTCCCGATGTTTAAGCATAAAAAATAGATGCTGGTATCGAACAACAAGCACATGCATTGACATTCTCAACGTTATAAAGTCTACAACAATCATGATTTTTCCCTATTAACATTTTACGACTTTTGTTCTTACATTTAAAAGCAAATTGCACATAATTTTGTTTGTGGCTGTTAATTTAGCATTAATTCTAATATGGAGTTCCAAAACGAACAATATCGCCATATTTCGTTATTTATTTCCATTAAAAATCTCATGATTACATATTGTCAGTCGGTAACACCGCCTATGTAAATACAACCGATTTTTTAAGAGACTAAAAAATAGTTTGCTAGGTAAAGCATGAAGGATATTTTGTCTGTTGGTGTTCAGTTATAATTTAATTATATCGTTGTTCCGATGCTTGGTTAGGAAACAAAAAATGCGGGTATCGAAAAAACATTTTTTTGGATAAAAAAGTTGAGGTCTTTTTTTGAAGGGCTTAAACTTGGCTGTTAAATTCTAAGCCTTGACATCATTATTGTTAGTTTTAAAATAGTATATTTGACCTCGGCGTTTCACTGATGCAAAGTGAAAAGTGGTCCTTAGAGATTGGTATATTGTTACAATAAAAAATATTTGCAGTATATCTTTATTGATGGTTTCAGATCCCCATACTCACTTACCCCAAGTTTATATTATTGTATTTTTGTTAAAAATAAAAGTTTCTATTTCATTGTTGTAGTCAGTTTTAACTTTTTTGTAGTATATTTAAAACATTTTATGTTTTTTAGTTTAAACTTTTCTGTATTTTTTTTGAATCGATTTTTTCTGTATAATATCTTCGTAGATTATTTAGAGAATAGGCTGATCAAATTTTAAAAACTCAAAGTTTAAAGATAAAAATGAACTGAAAATAAAATCGTAATAATAATGAACATTAAAAAATTCTATATTTTGAGAGCAAAAAATATGAGAGAAAAATTTATATGAAAAATAAATTTCTACAAAATTACCTTAAAATAGTGAAGTTAGCTGAGTTAACGTTGTGTATAAAGCATTAAACAAGATTGTTATTTGTTAAAATGAAAAGAAGTCTGTCATATAAAGTAAAAAAGGGATTCACTATTTATTTGACTGAAGTGATTATAAACTAAAATTTCATGACACAATATAAAATTATATAAGCAACATTTGCAGCAAAAGCAAGATGTCTGTTGTAAAAATTTTTTTTTATGACAGCAGCCTGCAATGTCATAAAAACAAATTTTGCAATAATCGTGTCATAAAAACCAATTTTAAAAATAATCGTGTAAAAAAGATTTTGCTCCTTGTTTCAAATTTCGTGAAATTATCCCGAGATCAAAAACCCTGGGCCGTTTGATGGAATTTTACAGTATTTTGATTACAATGCTTAACAAAGTTTGTTGAAATTTTTTTACGAAACAATTTTGTTTGAACTTAGATAATTTAGAGCGCCATTTGATTCTGGCATTTCTTTCCAAGATTACCATGTCAAATGTAATTAAAAGATTGTACCGAAATAACCATGTACCGAAATTAACTTAGGGTCTGCGTATCGTTATCGGTATATCGGTATGAACCGATATTTTGAACCGATAACAATATAAAATGATAACGATATCAAACGATATTAGTTTGCCTATGAAACGATAACTTATCGTTTGAACCGATAACCAAACGATAACTTATCGGTTGAAACGATATTATCGGCTTTTTTATCGGTTTATCGGAATACACAAAAATAACGAGAATACCGATATTTATCGGTATAATAACGATATTTTTTACAATATTCCAATTTATTATTTTTTTTAAATGCCAAATTTTAGTTCAAACATATAATAAATCTTCAAGTCGAGTCAAGATGTCGTTTTGCCTGTCTTTACCGGTTTTACCAGTTAATCCTTCCCAATTGTATATATTATCTAGATGTCTAACTTCACAAAAATTCTGTAAAGAAAAAGTGAAGCAACACTGTTCTCCAAAATGAACCCCAGGTTGAAACTCTCCCCACTCCTGATTTTTTTACATTTGATCAATCATATGCATTAGTAAACACAATATATGTTGTCAAAAAAATCTGAACTAAGTGCTAAATATGTATAGGCAGTGCTCGAAGTGGGAAAAAAAAGGTAGCGGGATGGTTTTTAATATTTTCTAATCACCATCCCACCTATCCTAAAATTATAGATTTCGTATTTTGTGTAGATTAAATAAAGGAATTATAAATCCCTAGAGTATCCCTATAGTAAAAAACCTATATTAAAAAAACAACTTGAGGTCCGTTATATTCTTAAGAGACTGTCACCGTAAAATATTGAGTTGAGTTTCACATCAAACGTCATTAAGCAATCAAAAAACAATGATATATTTAAACATTTTATTTTTAAACAAGTCTTATTTTTTTGTATTTACCAATTTTTAAATAATTGAAAAAAAATACCATCACATTGAGGAAAGGATTGGCAAGTTTCAATACTCGAAAAATCTGTCACTTCTTTATTTATTTCAGTGTCATTTTCCAAATTACTTTTAGAACTATCACTGCTTAACTTTCTTTTCCTTCCGCTTGCTAGCCATTTACCCATATTTAAAATAAGTAAATTTTTTTTAAATCATAACATTTAATGTTGAGTAAATCTACTGTGTACTATATTTTATTTCACCAAAAAAAAACTCTAATGATACTTTATCGAAAAAAAAAAACCAATGTCGCTTTTTGTTGCTTGGTAACTTTTTATTTAAAATACAAAAGAAAAGACACAATGTTTTATAATTATCGATTTAGTTTTTGAAATTTCTACCGCAAATTTTTAAATAACAGCTGAGACTTTAGTTCATTTAAATTCTTTAAAATTGTTTTTACAAGTTTATTTATAGGAGGAAAATAAAATAAAATTTCCATTAATTTATTATGTACCGGGATGGCATCCCACCCCAAAATATGCATAAAAAAAAGAGGTGGGATGGTCTTCAAAATTTAAAAAGGTAACGGGATGGCATCCCGCCCCATCCCGCCTCACTTCGAGCACTGTGTATAGGGTAAAGTGAGGTTAACTGGGTACAGGTGTTAACTGGGCCACTGGCTGTTCATACTTCTGCAGTTTGAATACACCACTTTTATTGATGTTTCCCAAACGATCCACTAGGTGGCACTACTTGCTGCTGATTTTGAATGCAAATGGCAGCCATTTTAAAATTTTATTAAGCATTTGTTGTTCTTGGAAGTCACATGTATTGTTTTACTGCAGCGTTAGAAAGTTGATAGAACCTGTGTTTATCAAGTTTTGTGAGTTTTAATAACTGATTTCTGAACTTTAATATAGTGCCTCTTTGAATAATTATCATAAATTACGCAAATATTTAAAATACTGGTAAGTTTTTGTAAAAATATGAATTTTGATATAGTGGGGTTAAGTGGGCCGGCTATTCATGTGGTTATATGGGACGGCCCACTTAACCCCACCAATTAAAAATTAATTTAATATAATCATTTAATTAACATTTATATCAACTAATTATGTTTTTTTTTTATTCCAGTTTATAAATAAATTAAATTAAAATGCCCCGTCAACGTCAACGTACCACAACGCACAGATCGTATTCCATTGATGCTTTAAAAACGGCAACTGAAAAAATTATAAAAGGAGAACTATCGATAAGAAAAGCAGCGGCCATCAGATACCAAAAAATACATTAGCCAGGTATGCGCTCAAATTTAAAAATACACCTGATAGAGTTAAGGTTAATTTTCGACCATCAAATGAACATTTACTCGTTTTCAACTCAAGTGAAGAATTGCTATTGAAAAAATATATTCAAGATGCAGTCAACATGCACCATGGACTTTCATTTACCCAAGTTCGTCGCTTAGCGTTTGAGTTTGCCATAGCAAATAACAAAAACGTGAAATGTAATTGGACAGAAGAAAAAATGGCTGGAATAGAAATTCTATTAGAAAAATTCTATTAGAATGGCTGCATTCATTTATGAGACGACAGAGTTTGGCGCTAAGAACCCCCGAACAAACTAGTCTTAGCCGTTGCACTAGTTTCAATAAAACTAATGTTGGAGCATTTTTTTCAAATTTAGAAGGTGTTATTAACCGATTTAATCTACAAGCACAAGACATTTTTAACTTAGATGAGACTGGTCTCACAAGTGTACATAAACCAGTAAAAGTTTTGGCTTTAAAGGGGCAAAAGCAAGTTGGCCAGGCAACATCAGCTGAACGAGGTGTCTTGGTTACAGCATGTTGTATTGTTGGAGCTACAGGAACTGCAATACCTCCATATTTGCTGTTTCCCAGAGTGTTTTTTAAGGAACACATGATTAAAGGCGCACCTGTTGGAACAAAAGGTGCAGCAACAAAATCTGGATGGATGATTTCAGATATTTTTATTGATGTCCTCAAACATTTTGTCGATCACGTAAGACCTACAACAGAAAGTCCAAAGTTGATATTATTAGACAACCACGAGAGCCACTTAAGTATTGCTGCGTTGAATTATGCAAAGACTAATGGCATAATGTTGCTGACCTTCCCTCCGCACTGCAGCCATAAGTTGCAGCCTCTGGATGTGAGCGTATTCGGTCCCTTAAAAAAACACTACAACAGAGCCTGCAATGATTGGATGACAAACCATCCTGCGACTCCAATCACAATTTATGACATAGGAGAATTACTAGGGACTGCTTTTCCGTTAGCATTTACGCCAAGGAATATTTCCCAAGGGTTCAAAGCAGCAGGAATCTATCCATTTGATTCCCAAATATTTACAGAGGAAGATTTTTTAGCTGCAATAGTTACAGATAGACCAGATCCAACTGTTTCAGATACAACCATTGAATCGACAACATTACCCTCAACATCAGTATCAACCACTATAGAAATACCAACCTCACTAACTGACTGTCAACTTATTTCCAATTATTCCATTGTTATGTAAACATAGTGTTTTATTAATGTTTAATAGTTGAAATATTCATACAATTTTTTCACATCGAAGGTGTATTTTTTCACTAATTTGTGTTTTTTTTATTGTATAATTTTATTGTTATCACGTTTATTTTGTTTATTAATTCTATCTTTCTTAACTAAATATATTATCAAAATAAAAACTAATATTATTGTAGTTTCACTAGTATGTACCCAGTCAACCCCATAGGGTGGCCCAGTTAAACCTGTCACTGTGGTTAACTGGGTTAACATTTGTATCACAAATGATATTTAAGTTAATGCTTGTTTAAATAAAAATTTACCACAGCAGATTTTAGCTTTTCTCCATAACTTTTTTGTCCTATGTTTCTTTTATAGTTCATCAAAGTTTTTTTAAATTTGTGATGAACTGATTCACCACATTGTTCTGCATAGCTACCTAAGCTAATATTATTGCAATCTACTAAGGTGAGAATGTGACACACTAAAATATGTATTTTCAATTAAACTGTTAAGTCATAGCCAAATACATCTTTTGTATATAGTTAAGAAAATGAACTTTTGAAATCTTGAATTTTAACAGAAATATCTGTACCCATTTCCAAACCAAACACAGCTGATTTCACTAATGAAAACTTACGCAAACAATTATTGGTAAAATATTGATTTTTAAGGTAAAACCCCTCTCCAAAATATCTAACAGGGGCATAAATCAATTATTGTTGTTTCCATCTAAACCTACACCATGATACCCTCTCATTAATATGTAATGCGTTTTCAACCAGCTTTGAAAAGCTGACCAAACATATTAAAGCAAAGTACAAAGTTTATCCACAACTCCCATCATAATGGAACAATTTGTTCAAGAAAAGGAGGAACAATTTGTTCAAGAAAAGTTTCTTGATCTTCTTTTAAGTAGATGAAATGAGGATTTCTTACATTTTTGTATTCCTGCATTTTCAATCTTTTTTTTCCACCATATACATCTTGATCATAACGTAAGTCTATGGATCATAACGTAAGTCTAAAACAACATTCTTAGTTTCCCTGCTTCAAGGGAGCATTCTCCTTCATAATACAGACAGGCATATTTACCAGAGTGACTTGAAAGTTCTAAAAACACTATTTGCACACTTTAGGTCAAATGCCATACTAAAGTTTACTTCAAGTTGAAGAAGTGCCAATAATTTTTGGAGATTTCCATTATCCTCTAAGACAATCTCCACAATGGCAAGAATATAGCATTCCTTGACACCAGAATCTTCATATATTTCAAAAGAAGAATAATGATTTTTTGGATCAAAAACATTAATAATAACTTTTAAGAAGTTTTGACCACCATTTAAAGATATTCAGAGTTTCCTGCAATTCAGTCATTTTAACATTAATAATTGGTTCTACAGCACTTGTTAGATTCCTGTGTAAAGTAGAACATGATTTTTTGGTTTTATTTTTAGAGAGTTCTAATGCATTTGATAGCTCCATCATATTTTGAAACAAGATATGATTTTCTTTCTTTTTTTTTTTGACTTAATTTCATTTACTCCAACTGTAACAGAGAGAAGATTTCCACCTGTAGACATCTTGAACTGCTCTACACTTAAAATGCTTTCACTCTTCATTTTATGCTTTAACAATCCAGATGCTACTTGTTCTGCATGTTTATCTCCAAGTGATTCACTAATATCTACAATATTGGTTACAGCTTGACTTTTGCAACAATCATGAGAAACTCCTCTAAAATTAATAGTAAGAATTTTATAACAGTTTTTGAAATAAGTAAAAACAGTTAAAAATATATTGAATCAAACTATAAAATAACATAAAGAGAAAAAATGTTTTAACTGATCTTATTTTAACCTTATTTTTAAATTATAAAATCATAAATATAAATAATCTATACTAAGATTTAAATAGCAGAGTCCACAGATTTTTTCAGCTACATTTAAAGTATTTGACCCTGGCTATAATGGCTGACTTTATTAAAGCTTTGGAAGAAAAAAAGCCAAAAATTATGCCTTTTAATTTTGGAAGTATACATATTTAGCACTTAGTTCAGGTTTTTTTGACAACATATATTGTGTTTACTAATACATATGATTGATCAAATGTAAAAAAATCAGGAGTGGGGAGAGTTTCAACCTGGGGTTCATTTTGGAGAACAGTGTTGCTTCACTTTTTCTTTACAGAATTTTTGTGAAGTTAGACATCTAGATAATATATACAATTGGGAAGGATTAACTGGTAAAACCGGTAAAGACAGGCAAAACGACATCTTGACTCGACTTGAAGATTTATTATATGTTTGAACTAAAATTTGGCATTTAAAAAAAATAATAAATTGGAATATTGTAAAAAATATCGTTATTATACCGATAAATATCGGTATTCTCGTTATTTTTATGTATTCCGATAAACCGATAAAAAAGCCGATAATATCGTTTCAACCGATAAGTTATCGTTTGGTTATCGGTTCAAACGATAACTAAACCGATATTATCGTTTCATAGACAAACTCATATCGCTTGATATCGTTATCGTTTCATATCGTTATCGGTTCAAAATAATAACGATACGCAGACCCTTAGTATAAACAAGATTAAAACATAGATATCTCTTTTCGGTTAAATATAGATGCATTTAAAATGTCTTCTTTAGATCAGTTAAACAGAAAGAAGAAATTTTGACTAAAGACAATCGATTTTACAGAACGATTATTATAAATGACCGCCATTAAAGAAACGTGCATGGCAGAAACTTGTTTCTAGAGAAAGGAAATAAAAATTTATACGTAGCTAAGTTTATACTAACCTATGAGCGACATAAATCATAATGATAATAATTTTGAATGAGTTTTAAATAAATAAAATTACATGCTATTCAAATTACTTACTAATATAACGACGAATTATTTTCATGGTTTTAGTGCGTAACATTTTACTATAATCACTTCATGATCTGAAAGATAAGAACGTTATTCTTAAGTTGATATTTTTATTTGTAGATTAAAATGTAATTTTAATATAAATGTGTAGTTTTATAGTAATATATGGTGTTTTTAATATCGCCAAAAACTGCTTTAGTGGTTGGCTGTGCACATAACGTTTCTATTGAGAAAAATAGTTAAAAACAACAGTGAGAGGAAGGAGTTTTTAGAAGTTTGACTGATGTGATTTATTTGCCTCTTTTTTGTCTTGAAATAAAAACATTTTTATCTAGATACAATTATGCCCTTTACAAAAAGTTCATACCAACAATGGCGTCATAGAGATATATTTAAAATGAAGACAAGAAATTACTGGAATTCTCATTTGTATTTTTAAACAGTATACTTAATGTTGGGATCTTAGGAGGAGATAGTAGTTCAGCTTATGGGAATGAAAGGACATTTGAGGAATATTCTGACCATATTGAGTATTTGTTTTCTGGCAATGAATACTCTGATAACCATGAGCTTAATGAGTACGAACATAGCTCAACTTTGAAGAAAAGTTTGTCTGGATGTTTTAGCATTTGACCAGGTTTAAGTATAGTATAAATAGTTAAACAAATCTCTTTGACAGCTAAACTTTTTACAGGAGGAAAGATCAAGAATTGCTCTTGAGCCGAGCCCTAAGAAAAGTAAGTGGAAGTTATCAATAATTGTATGTAATAAAGCAGAGTAGTATGTGACTTTTTAGTTGTTTATCTGTCAAAGTAAGGTTCTCTTTAGCACCTGAATTTTTATTTTCATTTTAGCCTTTTTAACTGATAATTTGCATGTATTAAGTTATTTTGTAGATACAATATTGCAAAGTAGTTTATTTACAGCCAAGACTGTTTTTATTAGGATTCCAGTCTGCATCTTTTGCCGCTGTCTGATTCTATGCAAGAAGTTAACACTGATATAAAAAGTAAGTTTTTTAAAAATATTTTGCCAACTACTGGGAGTGTTGGCAAAATATTTTTAAAAAACTTACTTTTTATATCAGTGTTAACTTAAAGAGTTTTTTGGGGTTTGTTTTTGATTCATTCCTTTCTTTTGCATTTGTATAATGTTGGTGGTCAGCGATGTATCTAGAAGTTATTTAGGGACACAGGTAAAAAGAATTTCAGCTTATATTTTGAGGACCTTTTTTTAAACAAAAAACAAAAAAAAAAAAAAAAAAAATAGTCAGCGCACAGCTCTATGGATATTTGTAAAAAAAATCATTTTTCCAAATAACAATATTTGCAGAAAAAAAAGGTCCTTGATTTCTGAATTTGAGAATCAGTGCCCAAATACTTTGAATGCTGTCAGAACAGTCTACATTACTCTCTAAATAGAACTTATATATGAATTATATTTATTTTAACTAATTTGATCTGGAGTTATGGCAGAATATTTTGGGTACCCAAACCAGTATACCAGTGTCAAAATCAGCCTGGATATGTCACTAGGGGGTATGTACCCAAACATTGTTAGGATCAATTGATAAACAACTAATAGGAAATTTTTGCTATTTGGTTTCATGAGCTAAATAATAATTTTGAGGTAACTACTGACCTTTATTCACAAATACACAATTATTTATAGAGGTGCAACATCTTATTCTCAAAGAGCTGGCTGAAATAAAACTTATTTTAAAGGAGCTTGTAGAAGTAAAGTTTCATGTAACTGGGGTGAAGTTGCTAGACTCAGTTGACCAATTGGTAGCACCTAATAATAATCAAAAGGACAAATCAGAATATAATAACTTGGTATGATCTAATTATCGTGTTTTTATTTGGGTTATTTGAAGGTTCAGGATTAACTCTATATGTTGTATAGATATAGCTCTATATGTTGTATATTTTAGCTTGATAGTTTGAAAATAGTTGGTTGCAGAAAGCCAAGAGAGCATATTTTAATGATAATGAAAAGGTAAATGACAATTCTAATCTATTTTCAGTTAATCAGAAATTTAATTAAATAGCAGCAAAAAACAAATAATTTTGACTAACAATTACTTGTAACTTGAAAATAATAATATTTTTGAGTAGTTTACTGTAGGTATTTAAACTAATATCTACATGCAAAAGTAATTTTGTTCGGGGTTTAAATTTAATGATTATAAAACTTTATAATTTATAGTTCATTCAAATAGTTTATTTCATGTATTCAAATATGTCATTTCATTTACATATTCAAATATATGTCAGTTTATTGTAAAAATATCTGTCAGGTTATTTTCCAATCAGCTACAATCTAAAGTAAATCAAAAAGGCAATTGGGAAAAAATAAATCTTGAAAACCTAGTAAATATCTGGAGTGTTTTACGAGGTATAGTTTTAATGTGTATATAACTGCTCTCTGAATTAAAAATGTACTCTTTAGCTCATTTTTGTGCCATACTAGTATTTTTGTCTCCATCACCTTTATCTATACCAAAGTAAATTATGTTGAATATTTTAAAATTTTTTCGTTTTGACAGATTCCTGGGAATACAAGGTTGAATCAATAAAAGATCTAGAAAAATGTTTTTGCAAAATGCTCCTGCTCGTAATCAGAAAAAAAAAGACTTTAATACAGATAAATTGGTGATATATTGTTGTTAAAATCAAGAAAATTATATTTTTAAATTAACTATTATATATTATATCTTCTTCAGATAATTGAAGATGAAGAGGTTAATAAATAGGAAAAAACAGCTTAATATGGTTACTTTGTACCAGAAAGACGTGTTATATCTCATATCTTTGATGTTTTTATGAAATTTGGCAACAAGCCGAGTGAAAATTTATGTTTCATGTAAACAGATTTTTTAATCATTCTACATGTCTTTTAAAGCATTAGTGCATTATTTACATGTTATTACATTATATTTTAGATACCGATGCCGAGGAACAGCGAGTTGATGGGCTCAATAAAGAATTATAGTTTTTTTATTGTAAACATTTGTTTTATAATCTCGGTAAATAAATTTCAACAACTTGAACCTAATTGTTTCTTTACTTGTGAAATTTTTTAAAGACTTTTTAATCTTAAATCAGTCGGCAAAAAGATATCTAAACTGCATCTAATATGCATCTGAAAACTAGTCTAAAAGAGGTCTGAAATCACGTCGTGAATGAACGCTAAATAGATGTCTATCTTATAGATGTCTTTTAGATGCATTTTATTTGATAAAGGTGCATCTTTTAGATGCATAAATGATGTGCAATATACGTCTACTTGATTTATTTTTTTATCGAATAAAATGCATCTAAAAGATGTCTATAAGATAGACGTCTATTTAGCGTTCATTCACGACGTGATTTTAGACATCTTTTTGCCTGCTGGGTAAATAATCAGCGTTACTATTAGTCGATAAAATATTACTAGAAAAATAGTCGACAAACTATTATTGGGAAAGTTTAGCATCTAGATAATTTGCTTTTAGGGACAGAATTTTGAATAAACTTTTTAAAGTTTTAGGAAAAAGGTAAATTTTTTCGGAATTAAAAAAGGTTTTTTTTTTTTTTTTCATAATAAATGATTCGCACCGATATTTCTCATTCCGATCAGTTAACAAGAGTAGTCCGTTAAAGTTTATAAAAACTTGCGTTACACCTTTTTCCATTTTTTAGACTTTATGTCCTACATTTTCTGTAAAATTTATGAATTTCACTACTAGGGTTCCTTCAGTGCTAAAATATATGCTGCGGTTCCTGCAGTGTTAACATATACTGGAGTTACTTCAGTGTTGAAATGTCTAAAGAAGTTCCTAAAGTGCAAACATATCTTCATTACTCAATCATATGAAGATGTATCTCATATGTCAGGAACTTTTAGTGGACTTGAGCGAAAAATAAAGTCAACTAATAATTAGGCAGTTCAAATACCATGTGCTACAATTCTTTTAATTTGATTGGTAAATTTGCTGCAGAGAGTAAATACTGGATAATGGAACACATTAAAAAGTTATTTATTTTCCAAAAATAAGATACCAAAAACATTGAGCAACACTCGATGTTCAGCAGGAGGAAAATTGGTAAATGATTGTAATGGGTAATTTTGTTGCTGAAATGATCCACAAGACTTAAAGCGGAAATTTTGGAAAAAAATTTAAAACAGTTGAAATGTTTCTCATTGTGGAATAAAATATTGAAAATTATTGATATAATTGATATTAGCCTACAAAATATCGAAGTATAAACTGTGACATAAATTTATGTAGTATTATAAAAGTTTATTGGAAGACCCTCGGAATAAAGAAATGTTTATAAAAGAAGAAGAAAATTCATTTTGTGGTTTTAAATGTGATGAAGAAATATCAAGAGATACACAATTTAATGAAAATGCAGGTTTCCGTATTTATTCCTTTTAATGTGAATTTTTAAATAGTTTTAGAAAAAATGAAAAAAAGCCTTTAAATTTGTGTTTTTTTATGAGTTAAGAAAGTCACAACCAAGCGGTAATTACAGAAGATGCAAGTTTGTTTGTTTAATGCATAAAAATTTAGAGCCAGGATTAGACAAAGAATGTCTCCATTTTGAACATAATTTAATTAGATTTAACGCAATTTAAATAGCTCAGTGCATTCTAAAGACAAGGATTGAATCGAAAATCGCGAATGCACTTTCCCCAATATCATTACAACTTTAAGAATATTTCTAAATATTGTTATAATATTGTTTTTAATAAATGCTGCTGTTAATGGCAAGATCATCGTTACTTTGGTCCAGTGTTGATTGTGCTAGTAACGATTCTTAATCAGTGATAGAAATTCATAAAATCAGTGGCATAACCATAAGAGGGAAAAGATCGGAGCTTAAAATTTACCCAAAACTCTGTAACCTTTGTTATTAACATTCCATCTCGGATGTTTACCCTCGTCTGGCCGCGCCACTGCGTAAAATAAAACTTCACCAAATCATTTCCGATTGAATTACCGAAAAAATCTGTGAAAACAGATTCCTATTTGATAATTAAAATTTATTTTATGATCTTCATAACTTAGTATTTTTACTACAAAATAATCAAACTGCTAATTTTTGTGAAATACTCTGGCTTTGTATGAACGGAGTACCATTTACACAAAAGGGGTGATTAAGGTCGTAAGAGGCACCTTGGAGGTTCCCTTCTCTTAAATGATAGTATTTTTAGACATTTTAGAACTTTCTTACTCCTTTTTTACTATTATTGGTCATCTTCAAAGAGAATTTAAATTTAGATACTTTTATTTTTTCTCTTTAAATTAAAATTGATTAAGTTGATTGTTTCAAATTAGTTATAAGTTTTAATCATTATGGCAAAATTAAGTATAATTATGATTTTCAAATAAGTTTTTTGAGAAATAAGTAATTGTCTTGAATAAATATCTTGAGTAAATTATTTTTGGAATGCTTAGTTTGCTGGTTTGCTGTCTAGAATTTGTTTGCTTGGTTTACTGGAAGTTTATCAAAAAATCTTTTTGCCTAGTTAAATGCTTAGTTGCACTTTTTCATTTACAGCATTTATTTAAAAGTATGGTCAACCTTGTATGTCTTTTTTTTTTTTCTACGAAATACAAAAATTAAAGCTGCCAAACTATTAAAGCAGTTAATTTTACATCACCTTTATAATTATCAACATACTAGTTAGTACACATAACATACTTAATAGGTATTCATTTCTGCAGTTGTGCAGTCAAGTTATGTATCCAAGATATAAGTTATGTGATAAAAGTTTTTTTACAAATTTTTAGAGTATGGAAACTGATAGCATTGATAATAAAGTTTTAAACAGTAAATTCATTCAAAATAGAGTGGTTCATCTTGATTTGAAGGGATCACCTCCCAAAATAAGCTATCTTTTAAAGATGATACCATTATATAGACAATGGGGTGCGAATGGCTTATTGGTTGAATATGAAGACATGTTTCCATATAAAAATGACCTTTCAATTTGTTCTAGAGAGTATTCTTACTCAAGTGAAGATATCAGATCATTACAAGATTTGGTGAAATCAGAAGGAATGAAATATATACCTTTACTGCAATCTTTTGGTCATCTTGAATTTATTCTTAAAAAAAAACAATATGCACATTTGAGAGAATCAAATATGAATCCAGGTTCTTTATGTCCAACTCATAAAGAGTCATTATCACTTATACAAGAAATTGTTGAACAGTTCATTGAGGAACACACTGGTATTGAATATCTTCATATTGGGGGTGATGAAGTTTTTTGTCTTGGAGTGTGTAAGGAATGTATAGAAAGTAATCAATCAAATAAACAACTTTATTTAAGTCATATGATGCCACTTATTAAACTAATAAATTCAAAATATCCAAATATTAAGTTAATTATATGGGATGATATGTTTAGAGAATTTTGTATTTCTGAGTTAGAGCTGCTTGTACCTGTCATTCCTATGGTATGGTCTTATGTTGATGATTTGTGTGGTCAATTTCCTGATGGAATGTGGCAACGTTTTGGTGATGTTTTTGATGAAATTTGGATAGCGAGTTCTTTTAAAGGTTCCTCTGGACCAATATGTGACATTCCACCTATTCAGCACCATATCAATAATCATCTGTCTTGGCTATACTTGCTAGAAAATTTAGATAAAAAAATAAGAATAAAAATAAAAGGTATTGCATTTACAGGTTGGTCTCGATATGATCACTTTGCTACATTATGTGAGCTTTTGCCTGTTGCGTTTCCTTCTTTAGTGTTATGCTTACAAGTTATTAAACACAAATTTTTCTCAAAAGACCTTCATCAGGATGTTTCAAAACAATTAGGGTATGAAACTCTTATTCCACTATCCAACAGCATCCTTTATGACTTAAGTTGTGGAAATTTTCCAGGGTCTGAAATAATACATTATATAATCCAACTAGAAGTTGCAAAGCATCAACTGGCTGTTGTTGAAGAAAGAATTGAAGGGTGGGTTGATTTATGGCATGTTGAAAGTACAAAAGAGCTCAACTTTGGCCATTTAGCTTACATAACTAATGTTCTAGATCAAATTGTCCAAACTTACAATTCTATTAAAGGTCCTTTGCAAGAGTGTCTGTCTGGAATTTTTTATGAAGATACTGTGCAAGAGTTTGTCAAAGTGAAGGTGGATACCAAACTCAAAAGATGCATTAGCTTGATATCAAATGTTGATAATGCTAAAAGAATTTGTTTATTTGATAATGACATTAGCATAACAGAAGGACTGGATGAATAATAATTTGAAATCTTTACTTAAATGATTATGAGTATTGATTGAATGTACATCTAGAAGTTGTTTTGTTGAATATATGTTGTGTTTATATATATGTGTGTGTGTGTGTATATATATATATATATATATATATATATATATATATATATATATATATATATATATATATATATATATATATATATATATATACATGCATACGCACACATGCACATTTTTTAAATTAACCAATTAACCAATAACAAAAGAATGTTTGACTTATATGCTTTATTGGATTTTATTGTTTTTTTTTCAGATTGAATTTAACTAATTATTTGTTTATACTATTGTTTATTTCTTTATAATATACAATTAGGAATAATTTATGTGTGGATAGGTACTATGTAAATTAAACATTTTTTATTTAAGCCAAAATTAAAGATACAATAAAGTTTATAAATAGAGTTTTGCTTACAATTTTTTTTTAAAAATTTAAAAGAGTTAAGAACACAGCTTTTAAAACATGCAATTTGAGAAGTTCTCAGAAAATATTTAAATTAAAAAAAAAAATTTGCTAAGAATATCTATAAATTTTTAAGTATTTTCAATATTTATTCAATATATAGAAAATGATTTTAACAATTATAACAAAGATATTTTGAAGAAACTTTTAATCAATTAAATATAGTTTCAGTGATGTTTAATTAGGGTAACTATACTAATTAGGAAAAAAAAAAAATTAAATAAAATAAAGCTAAAATGTTACTCAACCTATATGTTTATCCTCTGGAGAAACAAATCGATCTGTTACTCAATCTATATATCACTCTTCTGGAGAAAATAGTTCAGTGTTCTCAATCTATATGTCAATCCTCTTGAAAAACAAAGCCATGAGTGCCAATTTTTTCTAAAGTTTGATTTTCATTCTAGAAGTAAAGGAATACAAACCTTTATTTCGGAATGAAAATCAAACCCTTATATTTTAAAGTTTTTTAATCGTTTCTGAACAAAAAAATTGTAGGCATGTCTTATATATGAGCAGTATTAAAGGTCTCCAAGCAGAGTATTTTGAAGTTGGCTGTTTTTATCCACCACGTCACAAGAAAGTATCAAGTTTTTTAATATAATAGCCCTAAATTATAACTTTTTTTATTGGATAAAATATTTCATTAAAAAAAGAATTATTCAGAAATTTATATAAAAGCTCTATTGTCTTCTTATATGTTCATGTATTTAATTGTATGGGGCAAACTCAGATTTTGCTTGTTAGTGTATATATGTATATATATGTATATATGAATATGTATGTATGTATGTATGTATGTATGTATGTATGTATGTATGTATGTATGTATGTATGTATGTATGTATGTATGTA
Organism: Hydra viridissima; assembly: GCF_058129835.1. Lineage (NCBI taxonomy): Eukaryota > Metazoa > Cnidaria > Hydrozoa > Anthoathecata > Hydridae > Hydra > Hydra viridissima. Next base: position 9,328,698 of record NW_028324309.1, read on the forward strand.
TGTATGTATATACAATGCATTTATTTATTTTTCAACAAGAAAAATCCAAAAATGTTTTTGATGCCTCAGTTTTTTTTATTTTACAACAATTTACATGTTGCATTTTCTAAAAAAGTTTAACTTAAGAATTGGTTGCTATTATTTAGAATAAGCTACTAAAAACCTAATTTTATTAGGGTTTTATAATGATTAAATCATATTACAAATAATAAAAGTTGTTTCAGTCTGGATTTTGCTTTTAACTTCTATTATTATTATTTTTTTCTAGATCTATAAGATTACTCATAATGTCTGAAAATATATCATTCAAAATAATATATTGTGCACATTTCTACAGATTAAAAATTGATTTTAGTACCAGTTATGTCACTCAACTGGCAAGTAATTCTTATAAGAAACTAAAATATCAGTGAATGTTTTGTTAACTTATTTTTGATAGCCTATAAACAAGTAAAAAAAGTCATGAATGAAGATATATTCATCATAGAAGGAAGTAGTGTGCAAAAGGTAATTCATAAGGTTTAATCATAAAGTTTTTCATGTATAGATTTCCTATCAATCTATTAGATCAATACCTTGGATTAATGTAAAAAAAAAAAAAAAAAAAAAAAAAAACAATTACACTGATTTCTTTGTTACTCAAAATAACTGTATGTTACAATTTTGATTTGTATAGGATATGTTTTCTACTTCTGAAAAATCTTCTAATCAATGTAAGCCTGAGTTGATTTGTCGTTTTCTTTTATGATGGAGTTTATTATTAAATTCAGCTCTACATACTGGAGATAAACTGATGCTAGTATGAAGATTTTATGTTTTAGAAAAAATGGGAATATTTGATTTGTTGTCTTTTAGATAAAAAAGAAGCTACAGAACTACGGCATAAAGTTAACCAATTAGAATTCAACTTAGCTGAACAGTCTGCAGTTCATAATAAAGAGGTTAATGTGATCTTTAAATTAGTTGTAATGATAAATTTTCTCAGCTAACACATTGTTGAAAAAAAGAAATAGTCTATAAAAATTGCTTTATTTTACCCAAATCTAACTATGTGCACTCCAAATGAAATCAAAAGGTTTGTGGTGATCTTTTTAAAGGTCAAATTAATTATCATTATTAATATTACCGTTTTTCATAATTACTGGTAGCGGTAAAACCTCGGTTTTTGACATTTTTATTACCGGTAAAACCGGTAATTTAAAGTTTTTTCAAACAAATAAAAAAAGGCTTGAAATGCAGCAAACCGACTTATAATTAACACAGATTTATATCACATAAAGTTAGTCTCATATTAAGCTCAAAACAATACATCCACTTTCAGATATTACAGTTAAATATCACAAAAAAAGAGCTTAAAAAGTTTAAATAAACTCAAATTCTATAGATTGACTAATATAACATTAAACACAGTTGTTAGGCATTCAATACAGAAATTACTGCTGATTGCTGAGCTTTTTTCAACAAAAAATAAGCTCATAAAATGCATAAGGCATCAAGAGTATTATCATTCAAGCTTGATCTGAGTTTTGTAACAAAAAGACCACTGGCTGAGTAAGAACGTTCAGCTTCAACACTAGTTACTTGTATACCCATCAAGGCATTATACAGCATTTCTAAGTTGTTGTGCGAGTTTTTGTCACCTCAAAAACGGCCATTTCCTTCAACAGTGATTTGGAACTGGTGCCCACTCTCATCCTCTTTGAACTAGAGGGACACTTCAAAGCATCCTTAATAGACTGTTCCAAAGCATCCTTAATAGACTGTTCCAAAAGTTCATCAATATTGGGTATTTCTTGACATTCTTCTTCCGATTTATCTTCATCTTCGTAGCTCTCCTCAAACAGACGACAGAATAATTTGGCAGCAGTATTTGCAAGGGCATTTCGTTTCATTTGTGGAGTGTCAAAGATGTCTGTACTTTGCCCTTGCTTGTCCAAGGCCTCTGAATCGTTTAAATAAATCAATAGATTTATTATATCAGGATTTCTTCTTTCCTTTATTCTTTTGACTAACATTTCTAATAACTCTTTGCTGAAAGTTGAATTCTGCATGCTCAATTTAAGGCAAATAAACTTCAGAATCTGATCACTTGAAATCAATGTTGCATCTCGTCTACATAAAGCTTCTGTTTCTGTCCCACTTTTACTAGTTCTAGGGCTGCAATCAATTCTTCAAGTGTATTAAATTCTTCATCGGAGAAGCTTATTTCACTAGAAATTTTGATCAAGGACATCTTGATAGGCTTCTTTAGCTTAACAAATCAAGACATCATGTCCACCAAACTATTCCACCTAGTTTTTGAGTCAAGTATAAGCGATAATTTTTTTTTAAACTCAGCTAGAACATGCTTTTGAAGAATATCATCGTTTTTGACAGGGGACTTGCGAAACAGGCGTACACAACATCTTACTTTTGAAATAATGTGTCTCAGATCTTGACGGACTTCAGGGGGTTGATCATCTTCAATTACTACCTGAAAGTGTCAGTAACTAAGATGATTTTTTTAATAAAAATAATCTTATTTAGATGCCTTATACTTTTGAATAATTATATATAATACTTACCTGTAATCCAACACCTTCTTCATCTTCATAATCGCTGTCATCAGAGATGGAAATATCATCAAGTGCAAAATCTTCTTCATCGAGATCAGGAATGACTTCTTGGACCGGAGTTCTTTTGTATAAAACATCACAGACTGCTAAGTGGATGCCATGTGCCAAGCACAATTGATGGGTTGGTAAAATAGCTTTTCCAAATTTTTTCATTACAGCAGCTCCATCAGTTGTAGCTGCCACAATATCAGAGTCCAGACAAGTTCCAAATTCTTTTAGCTTTTCTATAACAATGGTCACAGCTTTATCCGCTGGCATTGAGCCAAAAATTCTTACCATTTCCAAATTTCAATGCCGATTCTTGACATGAACATTGATATTAATAAACCTTCTGTTACGAGATGATGTGTATTCATCAAGAGTAATGCTAAAACAAATTTTGTCTTTCTTCATTTCTTCAAACTGCTTTTTATAAATGTCTTTACCCTCAAGACAGTGCTTCATAATAATTGCTTTGATCGATTTTGCATCTTTTGGCAAGTGGTATCCTTGAGCTCCAAATGCCGCTCTTAAATGTTGACTTTTTGCCAGTACTCGAATTGGTAATCCATCAATGGCAACTAACTTGGACAAGACAACTGCCAAGGAATCTTTTTGGGTCACGAAGAAGTGATCAATTTTTCCAATTTTTTGTTCAACTTTGGCTGATACTTGTTTCATAGCATCGGCCTCGATATGATGCATTAATTTGAGATGAGATCTCATACCACTGGTAGATCCACCTTTGCACTTGATTTCTTTGCTACAAGTTTTGCACTTCGCCAGCTGCAGATCCTTGCTGTGTAAGAAGTGCTTCCATACCTCGGAATTATTGTTTCCTGCAACAAAGGTCATCTTCGTGTTTATTGCTTTTTCATCAAAGAACTGCTTTCTCTCACTGTGTTGCGTCTTTTAGTTGCCAAATTAAATAGAAAGCAAAATACCAAATTGTTTAATTAACAAAATATCATTTTTAAAACCACGGTAATAGATTGAGAAAAAACTGGTAATATTTGGGAATAAAAATTACCGGTAAAAACCGGTTTCTCATTACCGGTTTCCATGCCCTTTAACTCATCTTTTTGAATAAGTTTGCCTGGATCAGTTTTAAAGCTTGCAGATCAGTGTAAGAAAAAGTACTTGAAGTTAATTCATAGTTATAATTTTTCTGTGTGGAATGAGTTTAAATTTTTTTGTTAGAATATATAAACATGCCAAAACCTAAAATGATGATGAAAAGCACTTAATATTTATACTTACTAATTATAATAAAAATCAAATCTTAAAATTGATTAACTCTGGCATTTGTTGAACTCAAAGAGCATTGTTAAAAGTTTCACAGTTTCAAAAATGATAACTTGGAACTGTTAATGTTTTGCATGTTGATTTATGTCTTTTATATTTTATTTGCAGATTGGAATTTTGCAAGAAAGTATTGCAAAGTTGAATGCCTCATTCGAAAAAAACGAAGTTCTTCGTCAAAAATTAGAGTATGAACTTGCATCTAGCAACCAAAAATTTAGTCAATTGAAGCGCTCTGCAGCAAAGAAAGAAGAAGAGCTAGAAGCTGTTATCATAGAGTTAAAAGGTATTTGTTCCCTGTTTTTGACTTTGACCCTTTATATAAATATTTTAGCTATATACAACTTGATATGTTAAGCTTTTCTGGCAAAGTAAGAATTCCCAACCCTACCCTTCTAGTTTAGGTCCATCATCCTAGATGGTTAGTAAGTAAGAATTCCCTCCTCTACTAATTTAGGTTGCTTCTAATTAAAGTATCATCCTAGGTGGTTAGTAAAATTAACTTTTAAAAAATGTGTTCACTGCAATTTGCATTCTAACCTAGTCAGCATAACTAGGGTAGAACTAATATATTCTCAAATGATGTGATCTAAAAATACTGAAAAAAGTTAGTACAAAAGATTTGGTTTCTTTAAACAATTAAAGCAAAGAAATGTATGATTACATTTTAAATCTATTTTTGATTTAAATATTATTTCAATTTTAGAGCAAGTTATGAAAAATAATGAAATAATTCAAGAGAAAGAAAAACAGCTTCATAACTTCACCATTTCAATCCAAACAGAAGGCAAAGTGTTTTTAGAGCAAATACAGATAAAAGATGCAATAATCTCAGAGCTGAAAAAAGAAAATGAAGTTTTATACGATCAGAAAATGAATGGTGATAACATATGTATTGCTGTTAAGAAGTAAGTTTTGCTAAAAGTTTGTATTAAAATTAAAATTACAATAAAATGTTAAAATTCACAGGATTTCTTTTTTTTCCTTTAGACAAATTAAAGAGCATCGTAAAGAGTGCAAGATGTTACAAAGTATTTAATATTTCAGTATTTTTAAAATTTTTTTTCAATATTCTAAGATATTAATATAAAAAATATTGTTTCCTCAATAGTTCTTTCTGTTAATTCAGCACTTGTAAATTAAGACCAAAAAAAATTTAGGAATATTTTTGTTTAGAGCAACTTCTTAGTAACAATGAATTCATAAAAAAGCTTGAGAAAGAACACAGTATGGAAAAAGATGAAAAGCAAGAAACATCAAAGCTTCTTCAAGTACTTTATCTTTTATAAAACAGATAGAAATATATAGAAATTTAATAAATAAAAATATAAATTTTTAAAAGTATAAAAAAAAAGCTAATTAAAAAAGATTTTATTAGCGTATGATTATGCAACAACTTTTGGAGCACTGAATCTGAAAAACTTTTTCATTTTTTTTCATAAGCTCTTGTTGTGTTGCTTGAAAGTGATGGTTTATTTTGAGCACATTAGCAAATCATGAGATTTCAAAGTATTGAGAGGGGGATAAAACAACTATTTTATGGAACTTTTTACAGATTTGCTTCATTTTGGAAATTTTATCATTTCATTTGCTTTTACAGCTCTAAGTCATGATTTTTAGGCTAAATAGATATATTTTATTGGAGGAAAACTAAAACTAACCAACGAAGAACAAGTACCATTTTTAGATTCAGCACTCTAAAATTTATCTAAAGTAGTCCTAAAATTGTCTACAACAAAATATGTTTTGGCATGTATTGTTGTAAATGTAGCAAAATGCAGAAATTCCATTTGTTTTAGTTTCTTTAATTTTTAGAATTTGAATAAACAAATCAAGAATCTTGAAGAGGAGTTACAACATGAACATGCTACTCAATTAAAATTAAAGAATGAAGCAGAAACTTTACAGGTTCAGTTTTTTTTTTTTTATGAAATTCAAATGTGCTTAAGCATTATTTAATGTAAATTTCACAATTTAATTACACTTTATTTAGTTTTAATGCATTTTTTGTGTTCATTTTCTTTTTGTTCATTTTCTTTGTGATCATTTTCTTTATATTCATTTTGTTTTTGCTCATTAGTTAACTGTAAAAGAGCTTAATAGCCTTTTATCAGCAGAGTCATTACATTACAAAAAATCTGTAAAAAACTTAGATGATCTCACAGAAAAATATAAGTATGTATTCTCAATGAACACTTTTATTGAAAGACTATAAAATTTATCTTTTTTCTTATAAAACTGAAGGAAGTGGCTTATTTAAATGCTTGATTGTCTTCTAATTTTTTTTAGTTTTTTTTTATTTTTATTTTTATTTTTTTAAATTTCCTAGTTTTCATTGGAAGCTATTATATATTCATTACTTCTTTTTGTGTAATTGTTTGGCTCTATAAAAGAGAATTGGTTTCTACCAATTCCAATGAAGTAAACATTCACAATCAATTGAAAATTGTTCACTCCAAACTTCTGGACGATCATAAACTTATTCAAGATTCATTGAGCAAGTTAAAAGAACAATATATATCAGACAACAAAAAAATCATGGAAGAATTAGCAAGTAAGACAAAAGATGTTGCAGATGCCAATGTGGATGTGTCTATATACAAAAAAAATCTAAATGAAGTTCAAAAAGAACTAACAGAGGTAAACAAATTTTAATTTCTATTTCTAGATTGCGACTTTATAATCTAACCTGTTTTAACAAGAACTTCAAAAAAATTATCCTTGGTTACAAAAATTTAATTTTGTTCCTTACATACACATTCTTTTATTTCAAAGTTTGATTGCTGGTTGTTTTTTTATCATAAATAAGCCATGAAATAGTTATTGAAAATCTCAAGCAAAAAAAAAAAGTTATAAAATCTAAAAAAATTATCAAATTAAACAATCTATTAGTTATGACCAGTTGGTTGTCAAAATTTTGGAAGTGTAGAAGTAATTTTTTTGTTGTTGTTATTCACTTAGGGTAATTCAAACTAAAAGTGTTACTTTGGGAAAGATTAGTACTTAAATGCAGTTTTTAAGTTACCTTGAGCACATGAACTGCTGTTGACAATTAAGTAAAAGAATACATATACTTAGATAGAAAAAAATAATACATATGCTTTTAGTATTAAGTGAGAAAGAGAGAATTTAATATAATGAAATTTTATAAATGTAGCAAGAGAAACTGAAATGAAATGTCTATCAGAAATTTAAATTTTTCTGATAAATTTCTCATCTTAGTTTTATAAAATATGGCAAAATGAAAAACCAAAAAATTTCCAATTATAATTTTTGAAAAATATAAATAATAAATAAAAATGTGTTTGTTTTTAGTGTAAAAGAAAGTTGCTAGAGATGGAGAAAATTTATACAAAAAAATGCAAGTTGATTGCAGAGGATCTCAAAAATGTTTTGTATTCATACAAAATTTCTGATTTATGTGATTTCTCAGGTAAATGGGAATTTTACTGTTATTTTATTAGTGTTATCAGTCAACTGCCACTGATTAATAACTGTCCTGAAATATCAAAATTTGTGCTGAAATATGTCATTAATAGCCTTAACAGTATCTATCTGGTAATGGTAGTGACTACCTCAGCAAAACAGTTTTAAAACATCATTGTCATCACAGAAAAAAGTTTTTGATATTGTAGATTATTGTAGATTATTGTAGGCATCTTAAAAGTTTATTGTCATCATAAACAAAAAATTTTGTCATTGCAGATAAAAAGTTTGGTAATCACAGACAAAAAATGTTATCATCTTTTAATATTTTTTTTTAGAGATTTTTGATTTAAATGATTTGGTTGCTTGTATCAAACAAGTGTTCAATGACTACCAAGTTAACATGGCAAAATTAGAAGGAAAAGTAAAAATATTTATACAAATATTTTTAAAGTTTCAGTCTGCAAGTTGCTGAGTTGTTATTATTGTTTTTTATTATTTAAACAGATAAAGGATGATGATGCCTTACTTAAAAAACTGGCTGCTGACAATAAAACACAAAAAGAAATAGTGTGTGATAAAAATATGCTTATAGAGGTAAAAAAAAATACTCTTATACTAATAAAATAATAATAAAATATACTTGTTTTACTTAGTATTTGTTATTCTTTCTGTTCAGTTGTTGAAAACTTCATAAAATTTTAGATGTTTCTTGTGCAGCTATTTAATCTTATTAGATTATATTACATCTGCGTTGAATTACATGGTTGATCATAAAGTTGCACCAAAGGAATGAATCATATATATATATATATATATATATATATATATATATATATATATATATATATATATATATTCATTTATTCTTCTTTAACATTTTTTTAAGAATTTACATATGTAATCATTACTAAAATCAATGTGTAATTTTTTATTCATTATTCATGGTTGTTTTTTTTAGCTATTGATAAAAGTTAGTAAATTGAATAGTTATCCAAAAAAAAAATTAAATCTCTTTATAACAAAAACTTGGCCAATTCCTCACACTATGATTTTCCTTATTTGTGGTCTGACAAAGACCAGCATTGACATTTCTATTTGAAAGTTTTAGAACAAGATCTTGGAAGTATTTGAAAGCTGATGATTTGTTGCCTAATGCTCTAAAAAATTGTTTCATGAGCCTTAGCCTAATGTCTAGTGGTGGTATCAATATCTTTGAAGGGTCTATAAGCGATTCCCTTTTGATATTGTTCATTCCTACAGAGAATATAGTCAACTATAACTAGTCCTTTCTATGGTAATACACTTTAACATTCCAACTATTCTACAGATAAAAGAAACATGGAACCTCATAAACCTGTCTTGGAGACCCATCAGAAATAAAAAGGTCATCAGAGACTTCAAAACGCCGTTTTGAAGTCTCTGACAACCTTCTAGTTATTGTTATCATATTTTAAGACAATATTTTGTACTGTAGTCCTCTTTCCCAGCATTAAGCTTGGTAAGACCAAAGCTCCTGATCAGATTTACTCAGCACTGCATGTGAATCATGAACATTCTAGAAAATAGGTGAATTTCAAAATATCTTGTACTGACTATAAAACAATTTTTTTTTTTTTTTGGATTAGTGGTCATTTTCTATATATTTCAGATTTAGGAACAGAAAAACATACTTTAAACCCAAGGTTAGAGAAAAAGTTCAATTTTGCTACATAGTTTAAATGACCATATGATTGATTCTGGTAACAGTTTTCTGCCTATTTGCTCAGAATCTCGTTTTAGAATTTTTTTGGAATATTTATTATCAGTATATATTTTTTATTGTTAATTTTTTTTTTTTTTAAATAAATAAATCAAATTTAAATTAAAATGATTCCAGATCAAAGAGTTAATAATAAGATAATTGGTGATTAACTAAATTGATTAAACAAGCATGCTATCACTTAATTTCTACTACATATTTAAATAAATATTGGAGAAATAAGCCAATTATTTTTGTGTTGATAATATCTTTCTAAAGAATGCAACATGGTTGACTTGCAACCTCAAATAGATACTTTTAATGATTCTTTACAGGTAATTAGCTTGTATTACAATAATTTTTTATTTAATTAAAAATATACTTTTATTCATTTTTATTATCCATTAAGTCAGTATCAAGAGCAGCTTTTCTATGTTATAAAAAATAAAAGAAATTTTCATGCAAAATTTTTGAAGTTTTTAAAATTTTTAAGTAGTATTTAAATTTTATATCTCTCAGTTTTGTTTTCAGTTCTAAACATTTTGAAAATGTTTTAAAGACCAACAATTGCAAGTACTTAAAAAGCAAATAGAATTTTCCAAATACAATAAAACTGAAAACTGAGGAGTATTAATAATAAAAATAAAATAATGATTAAAAAATAAAACTGAATAGTATTAATAATAAACTTTGGATTTAAAGGAAACTGAAAAAGAGTTGATAAATTCTAAAAACTACATCGCAAGAAACCAAGTCTTTTGTACTGAACTAGAGGAGAAGATTAAACAAATGATAACTAATGAGAATTTACTTCAAGAAGATTTAAAAGACAAACATGAAAAGGTTATAATTGTTTTTTTTAAAATATTTTATAAATAAAAGTAATTTTTGACTGTTCATGATATTTAAAGTGATAAATATAAAGATATAAAAATAAATAAATCTTCTTCAAATTTAATACAGCAGATGAATAAAAGACTTTTAAGTTTTAAACTAAATACAAAATTCAAACCTTAAAATGAAAGAGTTCAAAAGAAACTATGTTGCGTATAAGTATTGAGAGTAGGGTAAGTTTGCAAGAGATTGCTGTACTTGAGGAAAAACTAAATTTATCTCATGATTTACAGACTTTCAATATAATGTGATTTACCAAGTGGAATTTTTCTTTTAGTGGAGAGATGGGCAACTCCAGAAATTAGTGAAAGTGTAACCCATGGCAAAAAGTAGAAAGTTTCTGTTTTTGCCATTTTAAAATCAAAAAATATTTGTCAAAAAATGTTGTTGTGTTATTTTCTCTACATATTTGGATTCAGCACCCTAAAAAATGGTTAGGTACTGATTTTCAGATATTTTTTTCCACTAGAATTTGAATTATTCAAAAAAAAGGTGTTGCTATAAAGTCTATCATGGCGGATGTGAACAAAAAATATTGCCTTTTAGGCTAAATTTCAAAACATAACTTTTAACCCATTTGGAGTAGGGAGCTCAAATTTTGCATTTTTTCATGTTTCATGGATAGGTTCCACAGGTTAAAATTTAATGGGAATCTGAGGGTTGGGTGAAATGACTGTCCTACTTCTACATTGAATTACCCTGTTAGGATATCATGCTTTTTAATTAATGGCAAAAGGCATTTATTTAAATATTCTTCTACATACAAATCTGAGCTCAAAATCATGGTGCACTTTTTGAACTACAAGTATTGTGATTGTTTGCCATACAAGGAACTTGGGAGTAAATTTTATAATCAAATCAAATGTCAACTTGTGACAACAAAGAATTTTGAAGAAAAATTTCCAATTCTTTATCTTGGTTTAATATCTGATTACTCATTTTAACTCAATAACAATGATAACAGTAACAGTAATAATATAATAATAACAATGATACTTAACACCAATTTATTCAGACAAGAATACATTAGCTTCCTTCTGCAAAAAAAATTACAAAAAGTTGTTAATAGTTTTTGAGTAATTAACAATTAAAGAGTGCTGAATTTCACTTTTTGTTTTCTCAACGAAAAATTGATGTCCCCATGTGAGTAGGTGTAAAATTATCATTTTTTTTTAAATTTTAAACTGAAGTGTTTTGTAGAGAATATATAAAATTGCTGCATTATTAATAGAATGTTTTTTGCATTCTCAATTGCTGCAATAAGCTTCTTGTGCTTGCATATATTAGCTTCTAAAGTAAAATAAAATAAAATAAATGATTTAATTATAGTATATAAAAAAAAGTATTTATGCAATAAAACGTATTGAAATTTACAGTTATGGTATATATTCTAACTATGTAAGTATTATCTTTGAAAAAAGTTGATATTATTGTTGATTATTATTGAAATTATTTTGCTGCTGTTGTTTTAAAAACAATATCTTTTATAGTAGTTAGTTTGTAAATTTAAATCTTTTGAAGATTGCCTGAAAAATAACAAAATTTTTTAATAAAAACTATTATATGTTCTATAAAATAAATAGTAGTCTGCAGTTTTGGTAAAGTTCTCAAGTAAAGATTTAATTAAAGCAAAACTTTATTTAACTTTGTTCACATTTTTATTTTTGTATAATTGTATCATGTTTAAATGATATATTTTATCATATATTTTATTGTTTATAAAAAAAAACACAAAGACAGCAATAAACATGATGTACTTGGCAGAATGACAGGTTAGGCAATCTCTTCTTCATTTAGACATGGCTATCTGTCATAAAATATGTCCATTTTCCTTTTTCAGATGGCTAACACATTATATTTTTATTATGTATTATACTTTTTTCTCTAAACCACAATATTTGTTTTATACACTTGTTGTAAAACATGCTGAAAATTCCTTTTGTGCAGAACTTCAAGAATCGTACTAATAAGTTCTTGTCCAACACTATAATGTAAAATATAAAGAACAATTTTAATCAAATGATGGCCATCAAAGTTAATACTATTACTTTAATTATGTGTAAGTCAAGCTACAGTGCTTTATATACAAGTGGCAATCTCTTCCAGATTTACCTTATGTTATTTCAGAGAAATAGTTTTTAAATTTTAAGTTTAGATCCACCATTTTAGTTGTATTAATAATTCTAAGACTTTCATTATGTCATATTTCACTAAGTTTAAATACAATTATAATGATTTGTTTCTTGCAGATAAGTGCTTTAAAAATTGAAAATAACTTACAGAAAGAGGTAATTGTTAATAATGATAATTATTTTATTTTTTATTTTTTACTTTTTTTTGTTAATGACTATTTAATTTCTAATTATTTACTGATTTGAAGATACTAGTTTGAAGATACTGATTTGAAGATACTTGCTTACAACTAGATGATATTTTTAGGATATGGTAGATTTTCTGCGAATGATCTGCATTTTATTTGGTCATGATTTTGAATTAGTAGACCCTAGTATTGTTGGCATTCAAAGGTCAAAAGATATTTTACTAAATCATTTGAGAGAAAAAGTAGTTTTTTATAAAGATCTCTCAAAGAATGTATGTACCATTTGGTCTCTAATAATCTTGAGCTTTTTTTTTTTTTTGTCAACCTTCTGATTGCTTTAGATTTTGAATCATTTTTTGCTGAATTGTCAGTTATTTGTAAACTTTCATTATTATTTTAGGTCTTAGAATTTGAAAAAGAGCTTACTTCAAAAAATGAAACTTTTTTGCAGCAGAAACATGCACTTAATCAATTGCAGAATCTTAACACACAGGTTCTTACCATGGTATGCAATATTTTACTTTGTATATTGAAGTCCTTGTGATATATTATTGACTTGATTGCCATCTTTTTAAACTTAGATAAGTAATTTATCAAGTTTAAACAGCTATGAATATAGCTTTTATTGGTCTTAGATATTTTTTTTAAAGCAAAATATAAAAAAACTTTTCTATTGATGCTTATAAATGTCTTTCCGTCATTTGGAGTTAAATTTCTGTTAAAAAATAAAATGCTATAGGATAGAAGATATGCTAAATGTACTTTTTTATTTATCTGTTAAGTAAAGCTATTTTACAATTTTATTAATGTTCCAAGTTGTGAACTAGTACATATTATTTAAAGTCAAATAAGCTGCATATAGTTAAACTATTTCTCTTTTTTCTGTTTTTATCTTATGTAAAAACTTAAGATTTTTATTCTCAAATTTTATTTTATTTTATTTTATTTTTTATGTTTACACTAAGACCAAAAAAGGATTGCTAAATGAAAAAGAAACTTGGCTTAGGGAAAAAGACTTTTTGATTAAAAAAAATATAGAAGAAAAAAAAGATGTTCAAGAAGCTTGTGAACTTGCTTTAAAAAAGAACCTTGAGGTATTTTGTTTTAAACATTTCCCTTGTTTATTATCCTTTGAGAGCAAGATTATTCTGAGTACTGAAATAAAAGTTTTAAAATTTTGAGGTTTTTTCTGATGATCAATAAATTTTTTTTCCCTTAATACTTTTTGTTCTGCAAAGTTAAAATTTTAAGGGGTTAAAAATTGAATTAAAAATTTGTGATATGTACAGAAAAAAATAAGTTATCTTGAATCATTTTGCTATTAATTATTATTCATTGATTATTTTTTAACTATTTCTTTATACACTTTACATTGATATGTGGTTGATATTGAGATAAGACAAAGTTGCATGCATTAGTTACAATCCAAGCATTACTTACAATCCAATCCAATTTTTCTCAGTATAAAAAATTACTTTTAACTGCGATGGTTTTGGCTACTATTTGTAATTTTGTTTCCCTGCAGATTATTTCCTTTGTTATTGTGGTTAGTTCTTCTAATCTACTTATTTCAAATTAACAAGAAAATAATTCACAGGGAAACAAAATCAAAAGCAGTGGTTAAAGTTTTTTCCAGCTACTTAAATTTGATCTTTTTTAGCATCAAGTTGTTTTACAAGAATCACTTCAAAATCATAAATTAGCTTTTGATAAAATGAAAGAGTATCAAAAGAATCTTGTAGAAGACAATGAACTTCTTAGAATAGCTCTCACAGTTATTACAGGTGGTTTTTGGGGATATTTTGTAAATAATCAGTATTTATTGATGGAGAAAGCCATCCAAGGAACTATGATAAAATATTTATTGAATTTTAAAGACAAAATCATATTTTTGAATGAAACATTAAATGCTGAAATGTGCTTTAATAGTAAAATTGAGCAACAATTTACAGGCATATTTAGATTTAGATTAGTTGTTATAGCAGTAATGGTTGTGAATAGACTTTTATGCTGGAAGCAATCTACATTAACCACGAAATATTCTTACAAAGGAAAAATATATTGCAGTGAAAATAACATGTTATCATGGTTGAACAGTAGGCAGTATGAACATGCCGCTAAGCTTGCTGCTTTACCTATTTTTAAAAAAATGCAACAAATTGAAGTGAATCTAAATTCTTCAGGTAATTCTTACTATTTCTAAGAGTAAGCATATCCTTATGATTGATTGACTTCTTATGATTGGTTTATCATCCTTATGATTTTATCTTATTATTTTACATTTGTTTATCTAGAAACAAGTGAAATTTCAATAATTATGGATTGAGTTGTCAATTTTTTTCACAAAAGTAAAATATTACTCAGGAAAATGTTCAGAAAGAAAAGAATTCCTCTATGAATTCTTTATAAATTCCTTTATGAATTCAAAAGATCTATGATCTTTAATTGAATACTACTTTTTCTCTTTACATAGATCTTGTAGATATAGTGGGTTCATGCTTCTGTGAATATTGTGATATTGTGCAAAAACAATATCCAATGAATATGAAAAAATCATCATTAATAGAATTACTTGGTAATGGTTTAAAGAGTTTGCTTCAATCTCGAAACAACTTTACAAATAGCAATGTGAGCACTTTTACTTTTCTGTTACATTTTCATGGGTGACATGTTGGGTATCAATGATAATTTAAGTATGAATGTTTTATGTAAGGTTTATGTTACAGCTGTTTATTTTTTTACATACCTTTAGTTTTTGGAATATAAATTTATCACCAACCAATCTAAAGTCAATCATTTAAACACAGTTTATTTTGTAATTTGTTAGTTGTTTACTTAAATAAAATGTCTTTTTTATTCTTATCAAGATAACTAAACTCTGTACTCTGCACATTCTCTGTAATATTTTATGTTTTATCAAAAGATTTTTTGAAATCAAAGTTTTACTTTTAAAAATACTTCATCCTCGTTATAATGGATAATTTAAAAAGTTTATTTACAAACATTCCAGCTCATGAGAGCTCCTAATTGCAGTAATTTTGAATGTACAAACTACTTTAGTATTTTACCTTATTATTTTCAGCTTTTTAAACAATTTTATAGGAATTCATTTTTTTGAACTCTGATCATGAATATCGATTGTTAAAACTAATAGAAAAGAAGTTTTTTTTAAATGACAAATGATGTGTAGTGCACATGTTTCCTTGTCAAATATATACTAGAATTAAAGTTTACTTTAGTATTTTTTTCAATTAATATATTTGAACAAAATATGTTTGCATTTTATTATATTATACTTTGACAAAATTCCTATTATAAATAGATAAAATAGTATTATTAAAAGTTGTTAACTTGATTTAAAATCTGCTTTTTCATCAGGATTCGGTTTTGTCACTGAACAGTATGATTCTTCAATTTACGCAAAGACTACACACGACAGAGTTAGAGCGAAAAAATTTACTTAGAGAAAAAAAACATTTTGTAAACTTTAATAATAAAATGGAAAAATCATTGTTAAAGGAAAAAGAACACAATTCTGCTTTACAGACTCAAGAAAAGAAATTAAGAGATAAGGTAGGATTATGTATTAAAAATATTGTTTTAGTATTTTGACATATTTAATGAAGTTCAAATGGATTAAATAGACAATCAGTTAATCAACAATAAGAACAAAAACTCTTCATTTAAATGTTTGGAAGAAACAAAGAAGTTAAACTAAGGTAATTTTAGTGCAGTGATTGCTAAGAGGGCGCATTAAATTTAGTGCAGTCATTGCTAAGAGGGTGCATTAAGAAAAAGATACATTGAAGTTATCTTGTATATTTTAATAATTTCTACACGGAATTAGTTTTAATTTATGCTGCTGCAACTAAAGGGAGAAAGCTATTGATCCAATCAAATAATTATGTTTTATGCACAAACAATTCCACATGGAAATAGTAAAGTTGGATTGGCTATATTGAAAAGTAAATTAAAGAACTTAATCTGATTATATAAAAAATTTATAGCACAAAATGTATAATATAAAGCAATAATTTAGTAATCAAGTTTATAATAATTTATTTTATAAGATACATGAACTTGAAGTTCAACTAAAGAGTACAGTAAAAGAAGAGAAGTTTCAGAATGTCTGTAGAAAACTTAGTGAAGCATTGAAGAAGGAAGAAGAACTTGAAACTATTTTCCAGGAGCAAACAAAAAAAATCAAAGAAATGACAGAAAAGTAAGACTTTTTCGTAAATTATCTTTTTATTGGTTTGTCAATATTCTATTTTTAAAAGGATTGGTAAATGTTTACATTTTTGATTTTTTTTTTTTTTTCTATTGAAACATTTTTTAAATTGAGCTTAATGTTTGTTAATGATCTATGTTTAAAATTTTTTTTTTTTATTTACATGACTAAAAGTTATTGAATACTTTTTGTTTTAAAATTTAAAGAAACTAGCAGACAAATTTTTTTTGTAGAAATAAAGATAGTTGCAGATAAAAAAGAACATACAAAGAAGCTATTAAAGATAAAGAAAAGTTAAATTTCTGCTATTTTTAGAATCAATATACACTCAGAGTTTTATTCTAAAAATGATATGCATGTCACTCAAGTAATGGAGGATTTGCTCACCTGCCAGTTAAAAGCAAAACAAGCTGAAGATAAAGTTACTGGATTGGTTGAAGTGATTAACAGAATAAGCCTAGAGAAAAAAACTCTTTCTCAAACACTGTCGCTAAAAAGTTTGGATGTAGAAAAACTTATCAGGTTTTAACTTGAACTTTTTTATTTTTTATTCAGAGCATGTTTTTTTTTTATATGATTTGCATGCATATTTATTGTTAGAATTTATTAGTTTTTTTTTTATTTATTAATTTCATAGTTTTTTTTTAATTTAAAATAAATTTTAAAAGTATACAAAATAACTTTTGAAAATAAACAAGAAAGGATTTTTATTTTTGATCATCTTTGTCTTTTTCCCCAATTCGTTAAAACGTTGTAATCATTTCTATTCTTTTCTCTTCTCCAGAGAACGAGATTCTTTAGTTTATTATCTACAGAATGTTGCCACTACAATTCATGAGAATAATATTCAAGTTCTTAAAAAGAAACCTTACACTATTGATATGGAGGTAGCTCTTTTAAAATTACCACCAGAAGTATTAACAACTTTGAATGAAACTCCAGAACTCCAAATTGTTCAGGTAGTTGTATAATAATTATAATGAGATATTTTGCTGATTTGTTGTTAATAAGTTAAGCAATATAAATACTCAGGATGCTCACTCAAGATACTGTTTTATGTTCTATCATACTAAAACTTGGAGCTTTTCCTTCAGTCACAAAGAAGGTGCCTTAAATGATGTTTTGACAATACCATGCTTAAATCTAAAATTATAAAGAGTTGGACATATTACTTATTAAGATGGACAATTTTCTTGTTTTTTTAACATATCACTTGTTCAATGGTTCAACATTTCTTTAGAAAACTGTAGACATGATTCTGTCAATTCAAAAAAATACTTTTTTTGAAATATCAAGATTGCGTTCTGAAAAACATTCAATGCGATCAAAAATTAATTTGCTTGAAAAAGATATCACTGCTCATAGAAAACATGTTGCTTTATTGAAAAAGCAGATGTCTGATGTCTGCCAAGTTGATCTTAAATACAGTCAAGATTCACAGTTTGAATCAGTGAGTAAAATATTTATGCTTAGATAATTTATGAGAAAAAATCAGCTTTAAAAAGGAAGCATTAAACTGCAACATTTGTGTTCTGAGTGAAGGAAAGTTTGTTAAGAGTTCAAAATGAAATTAAATATATGTGGTGTTATGCATTAAAGTGAATTGGTTGTGAATGCACATAAAAAAATGCTTTGTATTAATAAAAAGTTTTTTTTTGGTAAAAAGGAGCATCTAATCCGATTGTATGAGGAAAAAGTTTTTATTCCACTAAGGTAAGCAAAAAATGAGTTTAACATAAGTATTGCTGCAGAAATTTTTGGTTTACCAACTCATGTTTTTTTTTTTTTTTTTTTTTTTTTAAATTTTAGTATAAAGTTTAACAATAAGTCTTATGTTTGATTTTCATTACACTGCATAATCTTTTTATTTTACAGGGCTCAACATGAGGAATTTTAAATGGTTTTTTTTTTTATAAAGGAAGTATTATTGTTTATAGATTTTGCTAAGAAAACTTGTAAATATATGATTCAAAGATATTATCATAAAGCATTATATGTTGTATATTTATATTTTTAACATATTATTTAATGGTTTTTAGAAAGTTTTATGAGTAATATTTGTTTGATGATTTCTTTGTTTTTCTTTGTCTGGTTCTTTTTTAATTTTCCTTTAAAAACTTTTTAAATGAAGTTGATTTTGTTGCAATTTTCACTCTTTATTTTCACCATTTATTTTCACCATTTATTTTCACACTTTATTGACTTTTGAAATGTAATATCATTTCAATAGAATTATACCCTATTTTTCTTGAAAAAATCCATAAGTTATTAACATTATTTGCCAGAGATGCCAATGCGTTCAAGATCTTCGTCTGTAGTTAGTCTGTCTGAATTACAAGGAGATGTTGAAGATAAAAGTTTAGAGAGAGCAGGAGACTTGATTCGCTTAACTAAATGTGAAGACAAGGATATCATTTCAATTGCTTACAGTTATTGCAAAAGGTGCTTAGCAGGAGCATGGGCAAAATGCAATCCAGAAAAATTTTCAGTTAATATCCTCAAGTAATTTGTTTTATGATAAATTTTTTTAGTATTTCAGGTTTTAGAAGTTTCTAGGCCTTTAAACACAGATCTTTTATCCTCATTTTGAATTTATTTCTTCATGTTAACATTTAACTAAAATTGATTGAAAAAGTATATGAAACTTATACAGCTTAACTGAAACAAATGTATGTTAAGAAAATATCTTATGAAACTTTTAAGTTTTAATGAAGTAAACAAGTGACCAGCTTAGATCTTATTACAGTCAATGTTATGTTTTTATTAGCTAAAGTATATTTACAAAAGACTTTGCATTAAGATTTGGTATTAACTCTGAGATTTTATATGTTTTAAATACCCCAATTAACTTATTTTAGCTAGGTTTGTATTTTAAATGTAGTTATATTTTTTTGGATAGTACTAGTTATATTATTAAGCTTAATTAATAAGGCTATGGTGAATACACTTTTTGGGTATAGCATCAAATATACAATTACTAAAATTGAATTATTAAACACGGTTTTTTAAACTTCTTTAATATACAAAAGAGAGGAAAATAAAAGACAATGGTAATAGAATAATCTGATGACATTTATAAGCTGTTTTTCTGTAATCAGCACCAAAAAACCTAGTGAAATTGCTGTTTATAAAAGTTGTTTGAGAAATCATTGTACTACTGTTACCTTTGTTACTATTGTTACCTTGTTTATCTTTAACATACTTCTAATAATTCTAGTTGTTATAAACTTTAAAACATTTTTGAATTTCAGTGGTGGTTTAACCAATTATCTATATGTGTGTGAGGTGACAGATGATGTTCTTTTTCAACCACATGAACCAAAGAAAGTTCTTCTAAGGATATATGGAGATATTGTTGACCAAAAACAAAGATTCTATGAGGGTGTTGTTTTTACTTTGCTTTCCGAGCGTGGTATAGGTCCTAAGACATATGGTGTGTTTAATTCTGGAAGAATAGAAGAGTTTATACCAGTATGTTTTTTTAAAGATTTCTCTTTTGTCCAAATGCATTATTTTGCAAATATCTGTTCTAATTGTCTTATAATAGTTTATTGTTTATAGACACAGCCATGTTTTCTCAATATTCATTACTATTCAACTCATTTATTTTTCCTTTTTGTAACAGCTAATTATTACTTTTAATTGCTTGCTATAAGTTTTGCGATAGTTTATTTAACTTATTAAATAATTTTTTAATGCTGCTTTTGTATGTAGTAAAGAAAAAATTTTCCTACAGTTTCGTGATTTGTTTACAAAAGAGCTGGCAGATCCTGTGATCTCCACATTAATTGCAAAGAGGCTTGCTGAATTTCATTCTATAAATTTACCTTTAAGCAAAGAACCTACTTTTTTGTGGGAGAATATTGAGAAGTATTTTTTGTTTTTTAGTGAAATTTGAAAATAGGTAATACCTTTATCCTAATCAAACATTACTAAACCGAGTGCTAGTTATCTTTTGTGTAGATTTTTATAATTGAGAAGTTTATTTAAAACTCTATTGTTTTTATTTGTTCTTTTTTTTTCTTAAATTTTTTTTTAATTGCAAATACCTTCATTTTTCTTTAAGGTTTATTGAAATTTGTTCAGGAATATCGTTTGAAGAACAAGCAACACAAGAGAGGTTTGAAGATATGCAAAAGAAAATAAATGTTCAAGCAGAATACAAATGGCTAAGGTTGATTAAAAGACTTAACAATTATTTATGCTTTTTTTTTACATAAGTTATCTTTATTACTTTTACATTAATTATATTTTGTTTTTGCTTTTCACATATAAAATGCTGACTTTTTTACTGCTTTAAAAAATTTAGTTTCAGCAAAAAAAATCAATTCTAGAGTTGTAAATAAAAGATTCCTGTGTAGAAATTAACCAAACAGGTAAAGAAAGCAATACTCTTTAAAAATTTCAGGAAAATGCTTACAGAATTAAACTCCCCTGTTGTATTCAGTCACAATGATTTACAAGAAGGTTTATTTTTAAATCTTTTTTTTTATTATTATTTATCAATCTTACATTGCTTTTCAAAAAACACAAGAAAATTAAAAAAACAAAAAAAATTTACTTTATTCATCTTATTTCATGCTTCTTCTTTTTAGGCAATATTTTATACATCAATACTGGAGATAGCAACACTGATGTCAAAATTGTTGATTATGACTATAGCAGCTTCAACTATAGGTTAGTTTATAGCTTTTTTTTTAAAGATGTTTTTTGAATTTTTTCAAAAAAAAAAAGAAATTGTTTTTAAAGTAAAATTTTTTCATAAGTTGCTGTAATTTTGTATAAAGAAAACCTTTTAACAAAAGTGCTACACATAAAAAAAAAACAAAAAAAAAACAAGTAAACTACCTTAATGGTTATTAATGAATGTTGAGGATATTTTTCAAATGTGTCTTCACAAAAGCTGCAATTTTTTTCAGAGGGTTTGACCTTGGAAATCACTTTTGTGAGTGGATGTATGAATATAAAAGTCATCATGAGAATGGATTCAAAGTTTTCAATGATGGTTATCCTAACAGATCTCAGCAGGTTTTTTGTTTTATAGTGTTAAAAAGATTTTTAGATGAATAGTATTCAATAGTAAGATTAAATGTCCTTGAAGTCAGTAAAGATGCAGGTGCTCAGATCAAATTATAACAAAATAAAAAAATCAATAAACTTTAAAAAAGATTCATTAACACAGCTAACAAATGAATAATGAGTTGTTATTTCTACTTGATCACAGGATAAAAAAATGTTATTTCTACTTGATCACAGGATAAGATTCCAGGAAAGCTAGTAAAAGAAATAGTTTCAGTGAGGTACATTATGTTAAATGAGGTTACAGTAAGAGTACAACAAGTGTTAATTGAAATATTGCATAAACGTTAAATCTAGTGATACTTGAAAATAGACATTTTAAAAAAAACTTGAATCAAAAAAGTTTTAAAAAAAATTTTTTCAGGAATTATTTGCTGAACAATATATTAAAACAACAAATGAAATATTAGAACATCTTGAACTAGAAGAAGCAGACCACCAGAAGTATAAATATGATTTAACTACATGTTCAGTTGATGCATTATTATATGAAGGAAACAGGTATGCCTTTTTTTTTTTTTTTAATATTAAATAGTATTTCAAAAACTGCTGAACACAAAGAAGTAATATATTAAAGTTATAACGTAAATCATTTCACTTCGTCTAAGTTTGGTTTCATTCAAGTCAATTGATGTTTTAGGTGTTTTCACTCCAGATTTACTTCATGTTATTATTTTTTTACATGTGGAAACAGATTACTTAATTATGATTGTCACTTCATATTCAAGGTTTCACGCAGATTATTAAAAAAAAATTTAAATGTTAATATTAGTCAAAAGAAAAGAGTGTGTTTATAGTTTTAAGTAATTAAAAATATTAGTCAAAAGAAAAGAGTGTGTTTATAGTTTTAAGTAATTAAAAATATTAGTCAAAAGAAAAGAGTGTGTTTATAGTTTTAAGTAATTAAAAAGGATTTAGAAAATTTTCTAAACTTTAATTGCTCTGCATTAAAGAGTTGGATAAGCAAGACATTTTTTTGTTGTCTCAGTCCTTTGTTTTATTTCAAGTGCAAAGTGGCAATGGATGACAGCGCTTTTAACTTTATGGAGTTATTTCTTTATTCTAAAATCTAATGTTATAGGTGCTCTAGAATGAAGTATAATTCATTTTTAGGTTATTAGAACGAACTAGTTTTCATTTTTGTTAAAAATCGTATTTTTTTGTTGTTGTTGTAGTAGTATCTGGAAAGGAAATTATGATGTGGATTCTGCAAATTTTTAGATTTAATGCTTGTTGAAAAATGTTTCCTTTTAGGTTTGCTCTTGCCTCTCACTTCTTTTGGTTGTTGTGGTCCGTTATTCAAGCAAGGCTATCAAAAATCAAGTTTGGTTACTTGGTAACTTAAAATGAGCATATAATGAATAGTTAGACTTTCTGGATTTTTTTTTTTAAGTTACTCATATTTACTTTTTCACATTGAGACCTTCGGTTGAATTTTTTTTTTTACAGGAATATGCTGAGGCTCGATTAGAAACTTATATCAAGCAAAAAAAAGA
This sequence comes from Hydra viridissima, assembly GCF_058129835.1. NCBI lineage: Eukaryota > Metazoa > Cnidaria > Hydrozoa > Anthoathecata > Hydridae > Hydra > Hydra viridissima. Next base: position 9,351,781 of record NW_028324309.1, read on the forward strand.
ATTAGGCTACTAATCATCACTCGCGCCAGGTTTCTTGAATTTTATATAAACAAAAATGTGGCAGTTTCTCTTTCCTCTCTCGAGTTATGAACTCTTTTAACAGAATCAAGAAATTCTTGTTTATAGAATTTTCTTTATAATACATATAAATTTTATATTTTATAAAAATTATTTTATGCACTTTCAAAAGTGTTTTATCTTTTTGTATTCTTCGCGAAATATTTTCATGTTTTCATTTAATATAAATTTCTTTTGATGCTAATTTTTTTTGAAGTCTTTAATTAAAAAGTTTTTCAATCTTTAAAGATAAGAAAATGTTTGCTTTTTTTATTGTATTAAATTATTATAATTGACATCATTTTCGTTTTCGTAATGTAACTTTACAGAGGTTTGGATTTATAAATATTTTTTGATATCCTTGTGCTATTCTAAATTCTTTTTTACTAATACTATTACTATTATTGTTACTATTATTGTTGTTGTTGTTGTATTTGTTGTTATTGCTGCTGTTGTTGTTGCTTCTTAAGCAGAAAGTATGGAGTAGCTTATTAGTGTTAAAATAGTTCGAATTAAAATTAAATTTTTATTAATTTTAACATAGTTTGGCACAAATCCCCTTATGTTACTCATTAAATTATGTTTATGAGGATAAAAAAATCAGCTATCCTCATAGAAACCACTTTATGATAATTAGGAACGATTTGTTAAGACAGTATGCAAGATTTCAGTATTAGACTTCAAGCAAGAAACACCTAAGTAGCAACAATTGTTTGATATCCTCTTTATATGAATAATTTTCATCTCGACAAGCCGGATTTCCACATACGAATTATTTGTTTGCGTAAAAAATGGATTTAAAAGCGTGTCAGAGAAAATTTCCTGTGAATAACGAGGAAAACCTAAAACAAGAAACGGAATTAATAAAAGGAACTAAAACAAATTGTGGCATCGATCAACCAAAATAAAACCTCTGCTTTTAGCAAGTAAAGAATTTTTTCTCAGTCGTCGAAAAGTCGAAGTCATTATAATTTGGTTCCAATTTTTCGACACTTAAAAATGTTCGCCTTTTTCGCATTACATTAGCTACTGTTTTGTAAACAATTGACTCTTATCTTACACGCTCTAACTTTTGGCATGACGGTTTGCTGCTTAACAGAATATGACATCAAAAGGTGAAATAATGGGTTGCGCACTCGGATATAGGGAATCAATCTAAACTGTGTTTTCCTTTGCCTTTATTTATAATATATTTATATATAGTTCTTTTACTTTTTCTCAAATGATGAAAATTCTTATCAGAAACTAAAAAGATGTAGAATCGATTCTGTTTAGGCAATCTAATGCAGTTATACAAAACGACTTTGTAGCAGCACGATTTAATTTACTGAAAGGTTTAAGCAACTGGTAATTACTTCTTGATCGACCAGACAAGTTAGCATAGAGTTTACGAATGTGAACACTACTACGTTCTCATCTTTGTTATTCTATATCCCCTCTTGAATTTACACGTCGTCCTCTACCCCATTGCGACTCCATTGCCTGTAATTTAAATTCTCCCTGGCATTAATGACAATGATCTAGTTTGTGATATTCTAGCTCATTAAAATTTGCTGAACCATTTTCATCCATACTAAAGGACACAAAGCTCCACTGTGATTGTGCTCGCATCACATTCTACCGAAGCAGACATCAAAATGTCATTGTTTTATTCTAAAGAGGAAAACTTGATGTAATGCACTGATTTGCGTAGCTCCTACATAAACTAAAAGTTACTCAGTTTTAAACCGAACAGCGGAAACTGTTTATTGACAGCAGACTGAAACGTGCTCTGTTACATAATTGTAACAAGTTTTGCTTCTGATGTCGTTTTCGTATTCAGCGTAACAAAAAGTTGGATAAGTTAAAAAATCTTAAGCACAAAATTTTGTAGAACAATTGGTTTCACTGATGCTTTTCTCATGACTTTTTATTTAAAAAAATAAAGATTTTATATGGACATTAAATACCTCAGTTTTATTATCAGGAATTTTAGCATCGAATTTGGATCATTAAGTCAAAAAAAAGACTTCCAGTTCAGAAATCTGAATCTTTTTATAAAAAAGTTTTTTAAGTCAAGAAAACTTTATTATAAAAAGGTTCAGATATTTGTTTCAAATTAGTTGCTTGATATTAGGAAATGCGCCATACTAGTTGGTCTAAAATATTAAATTTGAGAAAAATTTTAAACTGCATTTTAAAAGTTTGTTGATCATATTTAATCATGGCAAATACTAAAACCGGAACTTAAAACCCTAAGATGTCAACGAATATGTAAGAGATTTAGCTCTACATGTAAAAGTTGCATGGTCTCCTATCCATATAAGGAAAATTCTCTATAGGAAACTACCTTTTTTAAAAAAAATAAGACAGAAAATGCCGTCGTAATGTTTAAAATTCTTTATTGACATCTGTCATGTTTAACAATATATATTTAAATAAGAATCTTTTTTTTTTTTTTACGGAAGGGCAGTAAAATACACGTTATTTTTTTATATTGAAAACTTTGTCCCCCTTTTGCTATAAAGACTATAACGACCGGAATCTGGAGATTGCTTAAAATACAACTGATTCGCATTCAATTTGTGATATGTATTGCAAACTTATTCGATATAAGAAACTTTCAAATTTTAAAAGATTTGAAGACGTAAAATTATGTGCAAAATAAACATCTTAAATAAGTTGATTATTCAAAGCATTATTTATAAACTCAGCGTAATTCGCTGTGAAAGGCTGTTTTTCTTAAAGCAAAAACTGCTGGAAGTTTAACTCATACGGATCTGTACTATTAAATATTAAAGATTTTTTTTTTCTCATTCCATTTTGCTTACACGTATAATAAAAAGGAACTAGATTCCCATTTTCTTAAAAAATTATGAACGCAACCTAATTTTAACACTCACAAGTATTTAAAAAATAGGAAACCATCCTAAATACTTTTTTTCTTTCTTCAGAGGTTTCGTTTTCATATTTTTTATTTTTAACATTTTTCTGTTTGATCAAGTTTATTACACAATTTGAGAAATTCCTGTCTCCCGCTTTGCTTTTCAATTGTACTTTTGTTACTCGAAAAAAATGTAGATTACCAACTTTTCCCGAATGTTATTTGAATGGGTTGAAATTTATGACTAATCTAATCTTTAAGTTTTTATAAAAATAAGATCATTATGGCCATCCACTTCTTGGAACTTATTTGTGCGTTTATATCTTCTTATATTTTGACCAGGAGCTACAATTTATTGGAATTGATATCTATCTAGAAATTTGCTTTTTCTCGCATCATTTTAAGACACCTTTCACTGTAATTTAAATACAATCCTAGATCATACAAATCGTGATCGTTGGTTTTTACGTGATTATTAGTGATGTGAAGATGAGTTCTTAATTACTAAGGGTTTTCAAAAACGAGTTAAAATCGTTTTTTCTCCTCGCTGTTGTTAATCTTCTATTTATTTATTTTATTTATCTTTTGTTGTGTTTTCATGTAAAATTTTGGTTTATTCTTGAAAATCTTACAGTAATTTTTTATGTTTTTTTTTTTTTTTTTATTTCTACGTTGGTTGAGGTCGTGTTTTATTCGTGTATGGACTCCCACTGGTAAAATAATATTGTAGCAAACCGTTTATTCTGCAAAGGACGTTTTTTGTAAAAACAACGTTACTCCATTTATTTCTATTTAATTATGGTATTATAACCAAGGAAGTACAATTCTCGAATAATAAGATTACATTTTAAAGTTTTACTTACAAAGGCGATACATTAATAATTCTCTCAGCCCAAGAATTTTTCGTAGCCCGTATTAATGATGGTTAAATTTGTTTTGTATTAATCGGAATTCAATAAAATAAAAAGGATGTTTAAATAGCAAGTAAAAAAAAAAAAACGTTAAAATAAAATTAGAAAACCACCCTAATAAAACGGATCATAAAAACTAATATTTGTTCAATAGTTGTGAATTTTAGAACTTGATTTAAATTTCATGCAAATTAATCAAAATATTTTAGTACTGTTACGTTAATTTTCTACTCCTCAGAAAAACAAGAGTAGCAACGTTAACAATCTAGAGAGAATAACTTGCACAAAATGTTTTTTTTTATTCTATTAGTAAATTGAGGTTCAAATAATATATATTAAAATATTTGCACAAAAAAAATTTTAAATTAGTTTTAGACTTATCAAATCCCATTGTGGAAAAATTTCAATTTTAAACTTTCTCTTAAACTTTTTTCTTTTTTTAAACTATATATAAAATCTGTGAGAGTGTGTGTATGGAGTTCTTCTGGAAATTAAATGCCAAAACCAATAGTTAGTCATTGCAGCGAAGGCAATAACACCAAATGCTTCCTTTTATAAAGAATCAAAAGAATAATACAGCATTTTAAATGAAAGCAGAGAAATGAGGCATTAATTAATGATGGACTGCGAAAAAACTTTCTATAACCACGTTTCCTATTTTCGTCTTCCAACAATATGAGAAGCATTTCTCTTAGAGATAAAAGTCAATTCAATTTTATAAAAACAAATTCAGTTAGTGCAAAAAAAAAACGACTTTTTAAAAGAAAGAGAGCATCTGGTAATGGAAGTTTTCTCACATTAGACCTATTGCAAATCCAATGCTAACTAAACTCTTTCATTGATAATGCGCTTTTCTATTTTCGTTTATTGAACCTTGAATTCCATTTTGTTGGCATTCAACGAAACTCTTAAATCTAGAGTCTGATGTTCTTAATCTGAAGTGAAAAAGGGGCTTTAAAATAATGTAATAAGAATAAGAAGCCATTTCAAAAGAATTATCTACATAAATGCTACCACAAAACTACCGACAAATAGAGAATTAGTTTTTTTTACAAAAAAAATAGTCTGCGGAATTTGAACCTGAAATAGAACGATGATTTTTCCCCCGCGTCATTGGACTCAAGGAACGCAAGGAATTGTTTATGTGACGTTTTACAAAAACACGAATGACATACGCAGCAAGTTTGTTCAGTATAGGAAATTAAAGATAATTTGGGGCCGCAAAAACGATAAACTGATGTCTAATAAAAGCTGAAATTATAAGATGTCTTATTCAATTTATATTTACATATCTCAAAATATATCATCTGCGCAATAAAACTTTTTTCCGAAACATTTTTATAAAACTATACAGTGAGGTGAAGAAAAATTGAATACCTCAAATAGGAATACAATAAATTTTTTGCGTGTTATATAAATAGTTAAATTAATTTAGCATATATCCTCTCTAATTACGTGTGTATGGTATAAATTATTGTGAGTGTGTAAAGCGTGCATTAAGATTGGAGTTTTTTCTTTTTCGTGATTTTCATCCTAGTTTTGTGATTCGGGAGTTTAAGGTTGTTTTGGCGGAATGTTTTCCTTCGATCCAACTTTATTGTCGAGTTGACTGTTAACTTTTGTTTTTTGTCTCATTTATTCAAGCAGTCAAAAACTCTTTTTTCCACTTTTGAAAGCTAACAGTTTTTTGTAAGTCATTTTGTTTCAAATCGAATTAGTTTCTAACTCGTTAATTTGAAAAACTCACCAACTCACAGAATGTAAGTCTTGGTCAGATGTTCTTATTTTTGTGTCTGAGTTCGATATTTTCGAAAGTTTTATATCTTTAACGGTATCTGGTTTTCCATGGAGCTTCATATGTTTTCGTAGGGAGCTTGGATGTGTGTAAGTCTTATTGCAGCCATCGTATTTACAAACGTATGGTTTGTCGGAAGTGTGCACGTGGCTGTGTTTTTTACGGTCGGAAGAGTTGGCGAATCTAAAAAACATCAACATTCTTTTTTACTTAACTTCTCAATAAGGTAACGTTGTTATCCTTAGGAAAATACGAATAAGTTTAATTAACTTTTTCGTTTCTTTTTTTACATCGTTCTGTTAATTACTTTATAAATTCGTTTTATAAAATCTTTGTTGTTGCATTGCAAGCATTTATTTTTATAAACAATTTTTTAGGCTTTAAAGACAAAACATATCTGTCTCATTTTTAAAATTACGAGGAGGTTAAGAATAAACAAGAAAAAAATCTTTTATGCAAACAAGGAATTGCTCACTATAAAGTTCTTTTTAATTTATTTATTTTTTTTTTTTTAAGAAAAAACGATTTCATTTCTTTTAATAATAACGCGTAAATTTTTGTGTTAAAGAGTTTGTATGACTTAGCTAAAAATATGATTGAGAGTAATACGATCGTCAACAATGTAAATCTCTATATATGATTTAGGATAATTAGGGAAGCAAAACAAATCAAAATCAAAAACTTAAAAAAATACGTTTTTTTACCTTCTACCGCAACCTGCGAATTCGCAAACAAATGGTCTTTCACCAGTATGCGTTCGTTTATGTATCTTTAAATTCTCTGATCTTGCAAATAATTTTCCACATCCAGGAAACGGACAAGGAAACGGCTTCTCGCCTGTATGAACTCTCAAATGATTAATAAGTTTATATTTAGCTTTGAAAGCAAGTCCTGCTCTAGGGCAGTCTTTCCAATAACATATATGTTCCGTTGAATCATTTAGACCTACGTGATCTTCTGCTAAATGTTGCACAATGTCCATCATGACAAAAAACTGTTTTCCGCAAGGTTTCCCTTTTGTGGTCTGATCTTGCCACATGCATGATATAACTTGGTTTAAAGGTTGTCGAAAACTGTTGTGAGATTGAAAGTTTGAATATCCGTATTGAGGGCTTCCGTAGTATTCATAAGATGAAGTTAGTGGTTGATAATTGTATGGTGGCTTTATATCACTTGAATAATCATGCTTTGGGTATTTGCCTGGGTAGTGACTGCTATGCGATGGTTCGTGGTGCGATAATGGGTAAAACGAAGAGGGAGTACTTGGATTAGGAGAATATCCATGATTTTGATTCAGACTAGAATGAAATCGTGAGGTTGCTTCAGTATTATGATGTAATGCACCACTAGCAAACATGCAGTGTGTCCTTCCGGCGTGTGTATTTGTGTCGTTCATCATTGTTGGAATTGAGTGAGTTGGTTGAGCTGCAGTTAATATAGGTGGCTCTTCGTGCATGTTTCTGTATCCACCCATAAAATCTGTGTTTCCGACTCCAGAGGAATGCTGATATTCACCTTGGCTAGAAGAACGTGCAGCAAATGTGCCAACCCCTCCAACAATTTGAGGGGAGCTCATCATAGCAGAATGTGCATTAAAAATTCCGGGTGGTGAAACTACATGGTCCGAAACTGTATGGTCAGTATACCTTGAGGATGATGGACTCATGTGGTCTAAATAGTGATATCGTTGCATATTTGGGTAATGTCCTAATGTTGAACCTTGTAAGCGATGCTCCATATTCAGCTTAACCAGTGTTTCTTTTATGTATAAATTGCTGACTAAATGTTCGGTTTTCAATATAAGAAAAAGCTATAGCTATTTGATGAGGTCACACTATTAATTAAATCTAATACTGTTTAAGAATTCAACTGTATGATGTGCTAAATAAATCGATATCACGTTTAATTATCAGCTTACGAGATAACCCTCTGGTACGTCTAGATCGTTGCTTCCAACTGACTGTGACTAAAATACGGTGTCATTCGAGTGTAAATTGAGACTTTTAAATGGTTTTGGGCACAAATCAATTTTACCTTTCCATTATGTATGGTACATCTGTCTATGTGTAGGGATTATGTTGCTAATAGGGAGTTATAACTATCCTGATTGGCCGCTCATTTATTTTGATTGACAGTTCTTGATACTTATTCAAACTTGCTTAGCCAATCATAATCGATCCCATCCAATCACATCTTAGCGGGGTATTAAAAATTAAAATGAGATCTTCAAAAAGAAAACAAGCAAAAATGTTCTTTAGAGGATTAAAAGTAATTGTTTTGCTTAATGAAATAGAACTAAATTATTGATTTAATTTGACGAAGAATAAAACTGCACGATCTTTCAACTATACCCATAATTAATCTGCATGGTAGTTTATTTCCTAATTAACGCGAGCAATACAAAAAAAAAAAAAAAATGATGTGAGAAGTGTTTAAAGAACGTTTCAGGCCCTGCTTCGTCTTATTGGGGAAAAAACTAGTTATTTTTAACTCAATTGCGTTATTTTTAAATGGCACAGTAAGTTTATCAGTGTTGAAAGTCTATGATAAAATAAGTTGCACTAAATATTATAGCTGAATCCCTTCCCCCAAATTAAAATTTTGAGTTTTGCCGGGAAATTTTCTTTCCGGCAGTAGAAGCGCGTGGAGATCGTGTTTTTGTTTTTCCAAGGAGCAATTCTGAAATTCTGAATTAGCTTGCTTAACGGTAAACAAAAAGACTATTAGCGTACGTTTTTTACGAAGGATGAAACGTGTTTACAAGGATTAGTTTCTTTTTAAATGCGTTTGTTTTCCTTGACTTTGAGGAAGCTTAGTCAGGATTGAAATAAAAACAGTAGGAATTAGACTTTAAAAAGGAGCTATAAACTCAAAGCCATACCGCTTGACGAGAAGGAAATTTCATAGCGTAATTAACGCGAAGAAATAGCTTAGACAAATAAGTGGATAACGAAGAAAAATTGAGCTGAAAAAAAAATCAAAAATCAAAGCTTGCTTTTACTTTGTGTTGTTCCCTTTGTTCCGGTTTTGGTGCTTGTTTAGCTAAAAGATTATATAATTAGGTCGTCGCGAGACGATATGCGGCTAGTTGTAAAAATGGTTTTATCTGGCCTATTTGCTGAAACTTTTTAGGTTTATCTCTGGTCATTCATGTATAATTATTTAATATGCTAATCAGTCAATATTACATTTTTTGTTAATGAGGCTAATTAGTTTGTTATTAAAACTACACGAGCGACCTGAAAATGATACCAAGAGATAAGATACGTTAAGTTTATTTATAAGGTTCTTTTAAAAAATTTTCTGGTTTTATCATTATTTATTTTATATTTTTTATATATTAACTTATAATAAGCTTTTTACAAAAGCACAAAGTTGAATTGTAACTAAAACTAAGATTAAACGTATGAAAAAGTGAAATAGTCTTTAGAGTAATCGATATTGTGCTGCAAGGACTGTTTGGAGATAATAATAAGTCGCTGTTTAAAATCTTTATTAAATATTTATAAACAAGCAGCGATTCAGACGCAACAACACTCGTTGCTTTTAATTAGCTTGTCAAAGCGTCGTTAATCTGTACGTGAGAGCATATTTCGCAATTATAACGTTGGAATACCTAGAAAAGGTCCGTAGAAAGTAACAATAAAAAGATTGCGGGACATTCACATTTTTTTTTATAGCCTTGCATTTTATGACTCTGTTTGAATTCGCAAACAACATTTGAAAACACGCAATAAGAGGAAAAAGATGCATAAAGTGTAAAATCAAATCAGAATCTAGCAATTTAAACCAACTGTGCTTTTGTTTGTTTTAATGCTCAATTCGAGCTTATTTGCAACCGTATATATCTACGGAAATCTGGCAAATACGGTTATTACACACTTGAGTAGAATCTATAACTAAACGATGAGCTGCTTTATCACTGAACCAATGGACTTAGATTAATAGGAACAGCATGGGTCACCTCGAAATAAACCCATAGTTACTTCTAAAAAATTCCTTAATTGTAAAGCAACACTCGTCATAAAGCTGCCATAAATGCTTAATCATGAGCATTATAAAAATCGCTGTATTGCACAGAGCTGAGGGCAACATCAATGTGTTTTTATATTAAACTCTAGAAAGATGAGTTCATAACTAACCACCAGCCTGATACCGTATAATGAAACCATAATTGCGATTTTATTTAACTTACGAAATGCATTTAATTAATAGTCTTAACAAAACAAATAAAGAAAAAACATTTCTTTTTTCTAAATATACAAATATATATATATATATATATATATATATATATATATATATATATATATATATATATATATATATATATATAAATATTTAAGTTAAAGGATACATACATACATACATACATACATACATACATACATACATACATACATACATACATACATACATACATACATACATACATACATACATACATACATACATACATACATACATACATACATACATACATACATACATACATACATACATACATACATACATACATACATACATACATACATACATACATACATACATACATACATACATACATACATGTACATACATACATACATACATGTACATACATACATACATACATACATACATACATACATACATACATACATACATACATACATACATACATACATACATACATACATACATACATACATACATACATACATACATACATACATACATACATACATACATACATACATACATACATACATACATACATACATGTATGTATGTATGTATGTACATGTATGTATGTATGTATGTATGTATGTATGTATGTATGTATGTATGTATGTATGTATGTATGTATGTATGTATGTATGTATGTATGTATGTATGTATGTATGTATGTATGTATGTATGTATGTATGTATGTATGTATGTATGTATGTATGTATGTATGTATGTATGTATGTATGTATGTATGTATGTATGTATGTATGTATGTATGTATGTATGTATGTATGTATGTATGTATGTATGTATGTATGTATGTATGTATGTATGTATGTATGTATGTATGTATGTATGTATGTATGTATGTATGTATGTATGTATGTATGTATGTATGTATGTATGTATGTATGTATGCATGTGTGTGTGTGGGTGTGCATGCGTTCGTATGCGTGTGAGTATATGTGTGTACTTAGGCATTTTAATAATTATGTATTTTAATTGAAACATATGTTTTGAAATTTAAATCAATTTTTATTAATGAATTACTTCAAATTTCTCAACTTAATAAAAAAATCTTAGCGTTGATTTACGTTGATTCTGATGAATTTTTTTTTTTCCTTTTCGATTAAAAATTAAAAAAAAAAACTCACTCGTTGTTTAAAAAAAGTTTTTCTTGCTTTTTTTTTTAACAAAGCAAACTTTTTAGATAGTTCACATGGAAAATAGAAATTGAAAACTAATTTAGTAAAAAAGAAGTAGCATAAACCAGTTCTTCTATCTCTCACACTAAAAATTTATTTCCTAAGAAATGTAAAACACGAGTTCCAAAAAAAAGAGACAAATTAAACTTTACTTAAAAGTAATATGTTCACAATGGCTCATTCGTTTTAGTTAAATCAGGGGGGAGGGGGGTCTGGAATTTACAGGTTTCGTCATTTGATTATATTCATTCCAAAACGCTTTTAAGTTCTTTTATTTTGCTTAAACTTAATAGTTAAGTTAAAGTAAATTTTTAATTGTTCTTAAAACTTATTTCAAACAATTTTATCAATGATGGTAGCAGGTGTCAAGATGACCCAACTCTTAGAGATACACATAAAATACAACAGCAATTTTAGCTTTCAAAGTTCTTTGAATCTCTATAATTTTTTCCCAAGAGTTTTTAAACGCTCAACTACAGAGACTTTTGCATTTTTGCACTTTCAAGCTGAAAACCTATGAAAAGCATTTAAGCAAATAGCTGATCGTTTGAAAGTCCTGTGAATGGAATTAAAATCATGTGAATGGATGCTTTTGCAACCAGTTCTTTTAAATAACTCATGTATTTTAGCTTTTTAAGACTTGAAACAAGTTCTAATGGCTTTTTAATAAATTCTAATCCGCTTTTTTTAAAAGAATTTGTAATTGTATTATTTGAAAAACAAAACAAAATTCCGCTAATCTTTCGCACCTTTCATGTATGACGGAATTCACACACTTGCCATCGGTCACTACAAAACACGACCTATCGCTGAGGTTTGAAAAAGCCAAGAAATTTTTTGAATGATAAGAATTAGATCTTTAGGGGTACCTCATCCCTCAAGATAACATACTTTTTGAAGAAAAGTAAACTCATCGCATCAACGTTAGCATCCTTAACTATGGAAAAGTGTTCATGAGCCAGAACCGGCATTTCCTTATATATATTATTATTATTATTATTATTATTATTATTATTATTATTATTATTATTATTATTATTATTATTATTATTATTACTATTATTATCATTATCATTATTATTATTATTATTATTATTATTATTATTATTATTATTATTATTATTATTATTATTATTATTATTATTATTATTATTATTATTATTATTATTATTATTATTATTATTATTATTATTAATATTATTATTATTATTATTATTATTATTATTGTTATTATTATTATTATTATTATTATTATTATTATTATTATTATTATTATTATTATTGTTATTATTATTATTATTATTATTATTATTATTATTATTGTTATTATTATTATTATTATTATTATTATTATTATTATTATTATTATTATTACTATTATTATTATTATTATTATTATTATTATTATTACTATTATTACTATCATTAATATTGTTATCATCATCATCATCATCATCATCATCATCATCATCATCATCATCATCATCATCATCATCATCATCATCATCATCATCATCATCATCATCATCATCATCATCATCATCATCATCATCATCATCATCATCATCATCATCATTATCATATGATTGTAATAAGAAGTAGGAGAAGAAAAAATAAATAGAAAAGCAATAGTAAGTATAAGAATGATAATTTGAATAACTGCAACAACGACGACGATATTAAAAAAGCAAAGATGACGAAAGTGACAATAACTGACTGAACCATATGTAAAAATCCGCTGATCATTTAACTAAGTTTTGGCTATTGTTACGCCGTTTGTTACGTTATATAAATTGTGAAAAACTGTAACACAATCAACACAGTAAATTAAGTGAAACAGTGAATAAATTGTAAACCGATTTACCATCAATTTTTTCCCTTTCTTTACGTTTAAGAAAACAATTTCTGAATAAAAATAGGAACTGAGGTATTTACAAAATTTTCTGAATGAATTTTCCCTCGATGGAGAGAAAAAAGATGTTTCTAAAGAATATTGACTTAATTGATTCAGTTCGAAAGCCTCTACAATAATGCAGTTCTTATTTTTCTGAATGAATGAAACTTCTTTCGACTTAAAATAAGAACGTTATTTTTTTTTTATTAATAATCGGCACCCTGCGATGAAAATTTTAAACATTAAACCCCCAGGAAATCATAAAAGAGAATAAGATTAATAAAGGATCGTAACCCTGAAGTCATTTTTTACCTCTTGAAAAAGTAAAGTGACAATATACAACATTCTAGAGCTTGAAAGCGGGTGCGTGCATCAGTGTAGTTCCAAATAGAGCGGGTGCGTGCACCAGTATGGGTGCAAGCTTAAATTAAATTATGATTGATGAATTCCTCCTAAGCGAATCGACCATTTGTACTTAAAAATGAGAGCAAATACGTCTTTTCAAATTTTCCTAATCCTGGGAGGTTGTTACATCAATAAGTAGGCAAATAAAATTAGCAGCATTCGCAGATTTTCTGTTGTTATTTAAATCCACTAATGGTATCTATGATGAATTACTTTATTAAGATAAGCATGAGTAAAATGATCAAAAACTACCGCCATTTCAGTGCTAGAAAAGTAGTCTTGATGTAAGAGAAAATAATTTCTAAGATGAAAAACAGACACGAGGATTAAAAATGCATGTTATTTATGTTAATGATATTATAATGACGCAAAAGAATTCAGGTATAAGAGTTCAGGAAAAAAATTAACTCGAAAAACAAAACCCTATAAAAAATGCTGTCTTACTTTCTAGTGTAGTTATGAGACTGTAAATGAACCATCAAACTTTTAAGCTTAAAAGGGGAAAGAACACGCGAGGCACGTCGAGAATTAAAAACAAATGAAATGAAAGAAAGTGGCAAGAGTAGGTGGAGCTGTAGAAAATTAAATTTACATTACAGTCGCTCTTTATCTAAACATCAGTGCTACCTAGCGCATCAAAAGCTTAAACTATCAAGAAATGTTTTCACTAGCTTTATGATTAAATTTTTATTTTTTCCAGTACTTGTATTGGAATTAAAGAGTTAATTTTTTTATATTAACAGACAAAATAGAGAGTTCTCTTTCACGCAAATTAACAAAAAAAAAAAAAAAAAAAATCGAACCGATTTTGTAACGATCTGTAACAAATTTATTAAGCGACAAAAAAGATTTTCTTTTATCATCAATCTCAGATTTTTTCTGCATTGAAGGTGATGGTCGAAAAACGCGGCATTCTCTTGGAGTTCAAGAGAGCTTTTAAAGGAACGACTTTTCCCTTCTTCTGCTTGTTTGAGTAAGTCTCTAAACTGACCATCGATTAGAATAAAAACTAAATTTACAATTGTTTCTCGTTTCGTTGAATGATTACAAAACGATAAATTAAATTGAAGTTCCCCAATTTATTGAGCTTTGCAAAAGTAAAAAGTATTCTCGAAGAATATCGAATATGCGACAAATAAAACTTGATAAGAAAACTTAAACTGAAATTAAACTGAACTTTTATAAATATTTTAAAATGCAGAATTATCATTTTATTGTCGACTTTTGATGATTAACACGTAATATATGACTGATAAAATCAGTCGATGTACTCTAGAAAAAAAATAATTCTTAAGATTTAAGCGAACCCGAATAAGGGACAGGGTAATTAACAAGTTAGATAACGTAGGACAGTGGATGAAGCAAAAAGAAGATTCCCACATTCAAAATATAAATAGCTTTCTTTGTTCGGAATGTTATTCTTATATACACCACGAAAGTTTTCATTTTTTAAGACTAACTAATCTTTGATGCGTATCAATGCCATCTGATTAAAAGAAAAACTTTTAATCAGTGAATTCGGCTGAGTTCTTCCACTACTTTTATAAGATCGTCTACAGTACATTCGCGCTTCATACCGGCTTCTTCAATCTAAAAAACACAATAAATTTATACCAAACTCGGTAATAATATAAAATACGTGTTAAAGGCGGAAAAATATTAAGACCATGACATATGATCATTGTAATACAATGATAAAAGCAAGGTGAAAAATACATAACATCATCAACCGAAGTGTAGACCGAGCTTATGAAGACCACTTCCAGGTTCATAAATATTTAACTCAATAATAAAGAAGCCTTTGTGTGCGTATACAACGAGTCAGAGAAAGAGGTCGAAAATTGAATCGATAGTTCGTTGATGATTCGCTTTGATGTTTGCGCTTTAAAACGTTTGAAACAAAGAAAAATAAAATAAAAAAAAAATGAAATAAAAAAAGAATGAAGAAGAGAACATCGCTTTACTTAAATATTTATAAATAGAAAGTAAAAAAGTATGCACATTTAAAAAAAAAACCAATACACAAAAGGGAACAGAACGAACAGCATGGTTTTTTAATGAAATCAGTCGAACGAGTAAAAAGGATTGAGCGCTTAAACCAAAAAAGTAAAAAATAAAAATTAACGAAAAACAAGATCAAACAAAAATAAGCAAATAACGTTAAATAAATTTTACACTAAAGTAATTATATGCAAACACTAAAGTAATCTTATGCATGTATATATAATTCACAAAACAAAATTTTGCTCTAGGATTTTTTTGGAAAGTATAAAATAGCGTCACTCGCAATTGTTGCAAGGAATGAAACCAATTTCTAGGTTATTAGGTAAATCATATCTTATTGTAGTATTGAGTTTTTTCATGCAAATGCAAATACGATGAAAAACGAAAATCGTCATGAATTTGTCAGAGAGTATCGATGTTTCTATTTTAAAGTAAGCTTTTTATAAAAATTATTAAACCGCATCACAAATACTACCTCTAAGCCAGCTACGACCTCTTGTAATTGTGACCTTGTCAGATCCAAACAACTTTCAATAAGATCTCCGTCTACGCATCCGATTGCTGAATCAGTTTTCCGTTCGTTATAAAACGAGCGCCAAAATTCATGTTCGATTTTGCCGACGCTTTTAATAATTTTCGAAAGTTTTTTTTGTACTTGAGATAGAAAATCAAATGTGTCCTTAGGAAGACCAGCAACTAATCCTAAATTAAACGGGAAATGTGCAAAACTAAATTCATCTTCTTTACCTTTATCGTAAATATAAAACATATTTATAAATATATTATCATGTTTATAAACATTTACAAAACATATTAATCGTAAAGAGTTCAAGACAAACCAAAACAAATAAATCTTACCGATAGCCCCCCGCACTGTTCCGTATAATATTGAGCTACTAATTGGTGTTAACTGTTCAATGGTATGATGCATCACCAAAGAACCTAAATAGTTATAAAAATTTTAATCATTGAAAGATTTAAAAGGATTAGATAGCTATTTTTGCAATAGTTAGCCAGTAGAGAACGAGTATTTGGCACAAACCATGTCTGAAAACATTTACAAAATCTCCTAAATGGTATTTCCCAATCGTTTGCAGATGATGCCTTTCTTCATCGTTCACCGACGAGTTGTCTTTTTGACATGTAAACAAGTTAAAGGAATTTTCTGCACCGAGAAAAGTGTCGTCGTCAATAATCTCTACTGCTGTCATCCAATTTGGAGAGAAATCGTGAGCAATCTAAATTAGATTTGTGGTAGCACTATTTTTCATTTAAAAAGTATGATGTAATAAAATAAAACCAGGGAAATCGGACTAAAGAGGGTAAAAATTTACGCTGATTAAAATACAAAAATATTATTGCTTGGAAAAAGGCCTACTTCTTCGAGCCTGCCGAGCGGCTTGTACGCTAAAAGTGTCATGGAACGCATTAAATCGCCAACCTGACAAAAAAGAAAAAAAAGAAAGAGAAAAAAAAAAAGGAAACATTGTACTTAAACAAATGCAAGACTTTTTAAGTTGCAAAATATGAAAACTCACGAGGATAAAATCGCCTTTTGTTTTCAAATACAGAGCAAGTATGGTATTGTGATAACAACATTCTTGTTTTAATTCCTTATCACTTGTCCATTCATACACTGACACCTGAAATATAAGACGTTAAAAATATACAATATTAAAAACTGATTTGTTGTATAACAAACTTTGGTATTATATTTTAACATTCAACGTGAAATAAGTTTCTCGACAATTCAAACAAATGATTAAGTGAAACTGTGGACATCATCAAAAATTGTTTAATTAAACCCCCTGTTGTATGGTTTACTGTCTAATGTTAAACAAACTACACACACACACACACACACACACACACACACACACACACACACACACACACACACACACACGCACGCACGCACGCACACACACACACACATATATATGTATACATATATATGTATATATAAAAATAAGTTAAATTAATATATTAAACAGAGTGATAATAAAAACAGTACCAAGCTATTGATACCAGCCAATAACTTTCCGTTAAAACCCTGCAAAACGTATACTGATCCGTTAACTGATTTACTGCCAACTTGCACAAGTTTTCCTGTAACAAAACAATAAACAACTCAATGACAAACTATGCTATATATAAATATATATATATATATATATATATATATATATATATATATATATATATATATATATATATATATATATATATATATATATATATATATATATATATATATATATATAAAGAATTAATATTATTTCCGATAAGAAATTATAAGTAGAACGAATATGGTTATTATTGTAATACAAACTATATAAGTATACTCTTATTTTTACAATCCCATACGAATTTCGAAAGTTCAGTGGAGTTGACCTTACACTTTTATAAATAAAAGAATTTTTATACTTGTACAATCTTTGAGGGTTTTCTTGGTAAGTCCAATGTAATAATAACAATGTAATAATGTCCCTTTTCCTAATATTGAGCTTTTATGTTGCTGATATAAATAAGGTTTTTTCTGTGGCGTTTTCCATTTAGTGGGTATGAAGTGGTTTGCCAGCAATTTTTTAACTTATACTAAATAAGCCTAACTAATTATTTAATTTGTACTATAATAATAACATATTCCTTCTACCTATAATTTCTTACTGGAAATATTAGTATAATTTCTAATATATATACACTACCGTGCAAAAGTCTCCGCTCATTTGTAATATTTCAATAAAGTAACAAAAGTTTGCAAGAAAATTGCGTTTATTTTTAATTGTTTATTAAACAATGAATTAGACAGTAAATACAATACATTTTAGGATGATTTTAAATATATAAAATCAAGAAAATGTTAATATACAAAGTTGTAAATGTTAAATTCTATTTTCATCAATATGAGACCCCTTGGAGCGTATAACAGCAGCACATAATCTTGGCATTCGGGCTAATAATTTATTCATGGTTTCCGCTGTTATCTCATTCCAAGCTTTTTGCAAACGTTCCCATAGCATTTGCTGATTAATAAAAGATGTTTCACCTGCTTCTCTGATCTTCCGATCCAGTTCATCCCACAACTTTTCGATGGGTGATAGATCTGGTGATTAAGGAGGCCAAGTCATAATTTTGCAAACTTTTCCCCTTTCTTTTAGTTTCAAATAATTTTTGCATAATCCAGATGCATATTTTGGATCGTTGTCCTGCTGCATGATGAATCCTTTCCCAATTATACGAATACCAGATGGAATCGCGTGCTTAACCAAAATATTATGGTACATGTGTTTATCCATGGTAGATGTGATTTTAAGTAAATCTCCAGTTAACCCATTGCCAAAACATCCCCAAAGCATAATATTACCACCTCCATGTTTTACAGTACTTTGTATACATTGAGGAAGCACTCTTTCATTAGGTAAACGCCTAACATGCACGCGACGTCGGGTACCAAAAAGTTCGAACCTACTCTCGTCTGTCCATAGAACTTTCTTCCAATCTTCTAATCCCCAATTTTTATGCATTTTTGCCCATTCCAATCTTTTCTTCTTATTTACTGCCCTCAACAAAGGTTTACGTGCAGCAATGCGTCCAATTAAGTTGACTGATCTTAGTCTTCTTTTTACAGTATCAGTTGATACTGGCTTTACCCTTGTTTTGTTGAGTTCTGCTGTTAAAATTGTGGCTGGAATTTTTCTATTTCTTTTGCTGGACACAACAATAAACGTATCTTCTTGCCGTGATGTAACTCTTGGTCTTCCAGAACGTGATCTGTCACTGTTGGAACCAATATCATGCAATCGTTGTAGAGCATATCTCACACCTGATTCGGATATTTTTAACCTGGAAGCAATTTTTCTATATGAATAACCTTCTTCACGTAAAATACATATTTTGCCACGAAGTTCTTCACAATATTCTTTCTTTACTTTCACCATTTCTCAAATTCTTTATTAAATTCAAGACATTAAATGCGCACACTAATGCCATTTTCAAGTATAAATATAAACATAAGTCTATTAAAAGCAACCAATTAAAATTACTGAAAACATCCTTACCATGCCGGAAAGTATCATGCTACTGTCAAACCTAAGCTTACAAAAAATATTTTGGTTAAAACTTTTGTGCAGTTTTAAATTTAATAAAGAATACTGAAGAACTTTATATGTATTTTACGTGAAAAAGGTTATTCATATAGAAAAATTTCTGCCATGTTTTTAGCAGCAGAACTCAACAAAACAAAGGTAAACAAAATTATTTGAAACAAAAAGAAAAGGAAAAAGTATGCAAAATTATGATTTGGCCTCATCAACTTTTTATATTAACATTTTTTTCTTTTTATATATTTAAAATCATCCTAAAATGTATTGCATTTACTGTTCCTTGCAAATATTACACATGAGCGGAGACTTTTGCACGGTAGTGTATATATATATATATATATATATATATATATATGAATTATAATTTCTAGTATACATATGAGCTATAAAACAAAGAACAATGTTTGATCGTTTACCTTCAAATAGTTGAAACAAAATAATTCTTCCTTCTTTGGGTTCAGATTCTTCTGGATATACCATTGCTGTGCCAACACAGTAGTAAGTAGTTGGATCATTTGAAAAGACGCAAGATGTTAATGAAGTTGCCCATTCATTTTCAAGAAACTGATGCGCATGCGTAACTAAATAAAATCATTTTTCTTTTAATCTACATGTTTCTACAGTACATTCATTTTCAAGAAACTGATATGCATGTGTAACTAAATAAAATCATTTTTCTTTCAGTCTACATTTTTCTACAGTACAATAAAATGTTTTACAGAATGACTTCTATTGAATTTTGTCCTGATAGTAAATTTTTTCACTTAGAATAACTTATTGTGCTTCACGAAGAGAAGGGTTCACAAAGAAGAGAAGGGTTGAAATCAAAAACTATGTATCCTTTTATTAATAATTTTTTGAAATTGTATCTTTTTTTCAAAACTAATTTGATAAAAACCAATAAGGCTTAATTGAATTTCAGAGCTAAAAATTGATGTTATATTTTTATACCAATCTTGACTCTTGTGGGCATAATAGCAAGAAGCCAGTTCAGACTGTAATAATGTAGGTTTATTGTAGACAATAAGAAAGGGCAGCTGACATTCCTGTCTACATTTTGGTCCTCATAGTTCAAGTAGCATTGAAAAGTTTAGTATTTTCATACCAACAATTACTGTGCCATGCAAGTATTTTTCTGCGAA
The DNA here is from genome assembly GCF_058129835.1 of Hydra viridissima. Classification (NCBI taxonomy): domain Eukaryota; kingdom Metazoa; phylum Cnidaria; class Hydrozoa; order Anthoathecata; family Hydridae; genus Hydra; species Hydra viridissima. Next base: position 9,372,375 of record NW_028324309.1, read on the forward strand.
TTTTTCTAGGTAACAAAACTTTAGCTTCTCTTTTATGTTGGTTTCTTTATTTAAAGCATATAATTACATGATACCAAAAAGATACTTGTACAGTCCATGTTGTCTAGCTGAAGAGCCTTGTTTTGTTTCTCTATTTAGAAACTTGATTGGGGTTTATATTTTGCAATTATTTTTATATTTGTCTCATATTTTCATCAAGTTCAGTGAACTTTTTTACTTACACTTGAACTTAAAATAATATTTAACAGTGCAGAAAATAGTTCCTTTATTTCACATAGCTGTATAAATTTTTTTTATAGTACTATTTTGTTATGGCATATTAAGAAAAATAGATTAACTTATTAAATTGCTTTCTGGCTTTTCTGAAATTTCTTACATTTGACTGACTTTTTGGGGGTTTATTTTCATTAAAAAAAAAAAAAAAAAAAAAAAAAAAACATTAAAGTTATATTTCAAGCATGAATTCAAAATGTAAATACCTTCAAAGGTATGTTGGTCAAACACCAGAAAAGATGAAACTTCAACTTCCATCCCTATGGCTCCTTCTTCGAAGTCTTTACTAGATCCTGTAAGGTTTCCCTGACTACTGTCACCAGAGCTATATGTTATACAAGATGCAGTAATACTAGCAGAGGGACGCTGAGCTATATTTTTACCACTATTGAGATCTCGAACTTCAGTGCGAGAAGATATAACACCAAATGTTTGAGTTGATTCTTGGTAAACTATACGCCTTAAAATGAAAAAATGGAAAATAATAAACTTACAAAAGTTATGTAAAAGACAGGTACTTAGAGCTTTAAACCTTAAATGCATGTAAAATATATTGTGCTACTAGCAAAATAAACTGCAAACCTGGGAGATTCATATAGTGGTACAGATCTTATATGTAACTTCTGTTGAATTTCATCAATTGAACCAATAGAAAGGCAATTCTTATCTGCAATAGCTAAACTTCACAAAAAAAAAGAATAAAAATTTAATGATTACAAACCAGTTAAAATTTGAATCAAGCTGAAGTTTTTGTTAAAAAAAGCTTTGAGTTACAGTTATATAATGATTAATTTTCTTACAGCTGATAGAGATTTTTAAGAATCTTGTGATCCTCAAAAACATTCATTTAAAGAGCAAAAATGATTGTTATAAGTTGATTTTTTTTATAACATTTCACTAGAATGCAAAACTAAGACAAAATATAAAATCAAATCAAATAAAATTTTACTTCAGATAAACAATACTGCTTCTCTCAACAAAAATCTTATTTTCTGAGTGTACTGTTTATTTTCAATTAAAATCTTAAGAGTCACACACTTTCTTTAGCTGTGCTATCATAATTGTCAGATTTCTTTTTTTGAGTAATAACACTGCTCAACAGTGATTTTATTTTGGAATCAAAATTAGTTATTGCATATGTATTTTTACCTGCTGAATTTGAAAATGACATTAAAACTCACATAGCTCTAGCTTAAGAAATAAAAGCAAAAATTTTTTTTCAAGGGTATAAATTTTCTTTTTTTTTTCATTTTTGACTATCCGTAATGTTTTATTCATATTTGTGTATTGAGGTTTATCATTTTGCAATATGAATTATGTGTGTTTGCTAAAATTTCTGGCCTGATCTATTCTTAGTTTTTTTCTGATTTACTAGTGTAAAACTTAACAAACCAACAAACCATTTAGTGTAAAATTTAACAAACCAACATGCCAAGGAAGTGTATAAATTTAATGGACAATCTTTGTTACATTTGTCGTAAAATAGTATTTTCATCACATAGAAGATCTATGGCACCTCTTGTGAAGACTACTTACCAGCATTACTTTGGTAGGGGACCAGGAGAAGTCATGGGCTCCACATATATGCTGTAACTCTTGTTTGGTTACACTACAAGTATGGTTGAAAAATAAAAAGATCTTTAGTTCTTATTGTTCATATGGGTTGGAGGAAGCCTAAAAGTCATACAGATGACTGCTATTTCTGCTTGACCGCACCCATTAAGGCAAGTTTGTCAATGAAGAAAATAGGAACAGTTAAATATCTGAATCTGTTATTTAACCTATTCCACATTTAGACAGTTTACCAGTTCCTACTCCACCACAAAGTTATGTAGAAATAGAAGAAAAAGAAAACAGGCCTTTCACATCCAATGATCCTGATTTTGTGTTATGATCTTGATTTAATGCAACACACAGATCGAATCAAGCAGAATTAAGTGATTTTGTTCAAGATCTGGACTCATCACAGGAAAAGGCAGAACTTTTAGGATCAAGAATGGAATCTTCTCCAACTTTATGTCACAGTTTCACATTAAGGAAGACAGTAGCAGAATTTGCTTTCTTTTTTTGAGAAGAAAAATAATCTTGTTGTTTGCATTGATGTCTCTGGATTAATGTATTGTCTCAATTTGAAGTATGATCCAACTGAATGGAGATTATTCATAGACTCTTCTAAGCTAAGCTTGAAAGCTGTATTACTCCATAATGGAGCTTTTCTTCCTTCTGTTCCTATTTGCCGTGCAGTTCACATTAAAGAGACTTACAAACATGAAAACTCTCCTCTACTCAATCAATTACAATGAACACAAATGGAAAACTTGTGGTAATCTAAAAGTCATTGCTATACTTTTAGGAATGCAATTAGGGTATACTAAATACTGCTGCTTTCTGTGTATGTAGAATAGTAGAGACAGAAGTTCACATTACATAAAAGAAGACTGGCCTGCAAGAAATCTTAACACAGATAAAAATTTTAATTGCCGAACCACTCATGGATCCAAAAGATGTTCTTCTTCCACTTTTACATGCTAAGTTGGGCTTAATGAAAAATTTTATCAAAGGTATGAACAAATAAGGACAGGCTTTTAGGTATTTAAGAAACAAACTTCCTAAAATAAGTCCAAAAGTTAAAGAGGGTGTTTTTGTTGGGCCACAAACACATCAACTTTTGAAAGATCCTGCATTTGATGAAGTTTTGAAGGGACATGAAAAGAAAACTTGGAAAGCTTTCAAGCAAGTGATTTGTAAATTTTTAGGCAACAAAAGAAATGATAACTACATTCAATTGGTAACAGTACTTTTGCAAAAACACCATCAACTTGGATGCAACATGTCTCCAGTTGTACAATTGTTAGTGATAAACATGAGGAAAGGTTCAACCAAGACATTTCTGTAATAGAACAAAGATGTAAAAGTTGTTGGAATGAAGCTATGCTTGCAGATTACTGTTTGTTTGTGTGTAGGGATATTCCAGAACTCAAATACAAAATGAAAGCAAAAAGATCACAATCTTTTTTGAAGATACCCCTTAATCATTTTTATACCTATTAGCTTGATGATCATGATTTCTTTGTTTAAAACTGTTAGAATATATCTATAATAAAAAAAACCAAATGTACTTTAAATATTATTAGAATATGTAAATTATGTCATATTGTTCTGTTGTGAATTAACAATTTGAAATACTAATTTATTGCTATTGTATATCCCAGAAACTAGAGCTAGTAAAAATTTTTATTTTTTCTCAGTTCAAAATCAGCATAATTTAATTAAAAAAGTTAGATACAAAAAATATATATATGTTTTTGTTCCACAGTGTAATCATATTGTAGATTATTTAATATCATAATGCAGTAAACATGCAAAAAAAAAAAAAAAAAAAAAATTACTAAACAAAAATATATCAACAATTGTTTTAAAAACAGTTTCTGATGTTGAGCCCACATAATGAATTTTTTAATCACCTCAAAAGAATTGAAGAAAACACTTTATAAATTTAATGCAACTTACCTGTTTGGATAGGCTTGTGAGTTAAGGGGGCTCATATAGCTTACTTCCTAAATATAACAAAAATATAAACAGTGCAATAAAAGTTTTGTTGTTATGAAGAACTAATCCCAGAGTAAAATAAGATAAAATTGAGATAAACGTTATGACAAGCCTTTTTAGAGTATATACCAGATAAAACATATAAACCATAATCAATACTCATAAAATATGAAAAAACTCACAACCTGATTTAATTGGAGAGAAAAGAGAATACCTTTAAGTTAACATTGGAAAAAACAAGCTTGTGGTTGCTTGAATAAATTACAGTTGGTCGATCAGAGCAAGCAAACACATGTGTGGATGAACCTGATTTGAATGCCTGTATGACAGTGGGTTTTGTGCCAAGAGACACTTTTTTTTGATCAGAAAGAAATCCTAAAGATAATTTCCATAAAGTATACAATTTTAACTTTTCTTTTAAAATAAAAATGTTTAAAGAAAAAAGGAAATTTGCTGGATTTTTGCAAGAATTTCAAAAACTTTTTCATATTTGTTTTTTTATGTAAAAAAAAGAAAATCTTGAATTCTTGAAATCTTTTGTTTTGAAAAATTTTCAGTAAAATATAAGGCTTTGAAACATACCAGATGCACGGTCTAGCAAAAAATAAAACAAAGAACCATCTCCAAGTGCACAAAGTAAATATTCTTTTTCTTCAAGAGTTGTCATGAGAATGGAACGTGGTATCATTTCTGAACAATTTGAAAGAAAACAATTTACATAATCAAGTTGCATAAATAAGCCTGTGAAAAACTGTAGATTAGGTTATTCAGAGTCTGATTCAAAGAAACAAATTATTTGCTTTTAGAAAAGAATAACTAATTTAATAAGAAGCATAAACTTTTCTTTAGTGCATTTCACTGCTGTTAAAGATATCAAGGAATATTACCTCCACCAAGTTTTTCTGCATGAAGTTCTTTCAAAGTAGGCAATGCAAGTATTCGTACAGAGATATCTGTCCACAAACCAATACATAACCGATCAGACTGCTCTTCATTTGCTAAAAACATTGATGGATAAAAGAGAACATTTTCAGAGCAAAAGCACAAACAAGAACTTAACTACTTTCAAGTAGAAACCAAGCCTGATTTTTATGATCCTTTATGTATATGTGTAGACAAGTAAGCAAATATACCTTTTGGGGATATATCTAAACAAGCTACTTCAAAATCCACCATTGAATGACTAAAGTAGCAACAAATTAACTATTTGATTAAATAACAAAAATTTATTTGTAACAAAAGTAAAATGAGCTGAAAAGTTATACTGGTTGATTAAAAAAGAAACAAAAAATAAAATAAATAAA